>NW_015207406.1:0-1678 GCF_001447785.1 Gekko japonicus | reverse complement strand
ATATAAAGTTAGATTCAGACTAAATTTTCGACAAAGAGATAGGGTGAGGATTTCTATGAACCTGGTGCAGACCCATGATTTGCCTCTCGTGCTGTTCCTGTCCCCAGGAATAGCATTCCATGGAGATCAGTGGATGGTACTGGGACATTCTGTTCCATTGACATAAGTGCCTTCCAAGAGGGGAAAATGTAGTCTGAATCTAGCTCTGAATGTTGAAGAACAAAGAGCAGTATAACAGAATAGTATGTCACATTTCCCCATTATGCTCTACTGTATTCTTAGAGAAGAAAGGAAGGCAGAATAGGTGAGACAGAGAAACTTTCTTCCATGATCCAAAACTTAGAACATTCATACACATGAAACATACTGAGCCAGACCATAGTTCTAGCAAAGTCAGCATTGTTTACTAGTAGTAAAAAGGTAAAGGTTCCCTTGCTCGAAAGCCAGTCGAATCCGACTCTAGGGTTGTGATGCTCATCTTCATTTCAAAGCCGAAGAGCTAGTGCTGTCCAAAGACATTTCCGTGGTCATGTGGCCAGCATGACTAAACACCAAGGCGCACAGAACACTGTTACCTTCCCACTGTGGTACCTATTTATCTACTTGCAATTTCTTGCTTTTGAACTGCTAGGTTGGCAGGAGCTGGAACTAGAGACAGGAGCTCACTCCGTCATGCGGCACCCCGGGTCTCGAACTGCTGAACTACTGACCTTCCACAGCCTGCAGTTCAGCGTCTTAACCACTTGAGCTACCGCAGCTCCTTTACTAGTAGTTGTGGTTCTCAAAAGTTTCATGAGGAAGTTTTTCATACCATCTCTGACCTGATCCTTGTAAATAAAAATGACAGAGGTTGAACCCAGGGCATTCTGAATGCATTCTGCTATTGCACTATGACTATTCTTCAACTTGTGTTTCTTACCAGGAAAAGGTAAAAGCAACTGATAGGAATGTGTTTATTAATGTACTTGATCAGCATATTTAGCAACCTGTTTTGATAAAGTATATTGCACTGATTAGATTTGGGGAATAGGGACATGGCAATCCAATACTGGAAGGCATTTATCTTGTATCTGTATTTTTATTACTATTTATATTTTATCCTTTTTTGTCAAGATGTGAGACTCTACAGTAATTCTCAGACACAATAAGTCCGTTATGGATTTTATTGTAGAATTCAGAAGAGCTGCAGGTGAATCAAACTCTTTGACAGTAATGGCAAATAATTCAAAATCATGATCTACGAGAACTCGGGTTCAGCCCACATTCATACGTCATGGTTATATGTGATAGAGACAGGTCAACAAAGTACCAATTATAATGGTGTGAACATTTATCTGAAATACTTCCTATAAGGCCATGAGAACTTAGAAATGTGAATAATCTCCTGGCCTCCATGTAGGAGGACTCTTATACAGAGGTACAAAGCGCTCTGTCTACAATACACATTCAAGCTTGTCTCAACCATCCCCCACACCCTGAGAATGTCAGAAGAGGATCTGTGTGAACCAGCTGATACATTGCTAGCAGGTGTTACATGAAGGATGGGAACTACAAGCAGGGATGAGAACACAGAGATAAGCAAGCAGAGACAGTTAACAAGCAAGCAAGCTATGTACATCAGAACACCAGTGTGCATATAGTCTGTCCCCACGATCCAACCGAGGGCATGACACTCAGA
>NW_015207405.1:0-1732 GCF_001447785.1 Gekko japonicus | reverse complement strand
TTTCTACAAAAAAAGCCCTGGTTAAGAGAGTCACCCTGGCAAAAACTGCAAGGTAGAAGACTCTAGGCTCAAAGCATGCAAGTTCAGTTTAAGGACTTGGCCACGTTAATCCTGATGCAAGGAAATGCCATTCAAACCCAGTGCATTCAACCCGGGCAAAAACCGCAAGCTGAATAGGGCCCACTTGGCTGAGCTGAGCTCTCTCGAGCACACATTCAATTAAAGACTTTGGGGAAAGGCTATTCTGAGTGGAAACCTGCGTTACCAGCTTAGAGAGCAAAGTGGGAGTTTTCCGGTTTACCCAGGCACATCAGTTAACCAATAAAATTGGTAGGGCCCAGCCTCTTAATTTCTGAGTCTGTGAATGGAAGCTTTTGATTGGAAAAGTCAAAGAGTAAAGCTTTCATGCTTCCTGGCTAGAAACTGAAGGATCAGTTTTCCCCCCAACGGTGCTTGCAGTATACATTAAAACAAACAGTCTGCATACTGGAACGTCTCGTTACTTTTCTTCATGGACCTTCTGCGCCCTCTAAGCTGTGGAGTCTTGTGAGCAAAAAATTCTACTTTGTGAGCTACTGGCATTAAAGTTGTGAGTGAGCGATTTGGCTACTGCATCAATTACTTTGCTGTGGAGCCATCCTTCCTGAGCAAAGAGAAAAAAGTGTGAGCTGGAGGCTAAAAAACTGTGAGCTGGCTCACACTAACTTAGCTTAGAGGGAACACTGGTTCTGGGGTTCCTAAGACGTCTCCCATCCAGGCACTGACCAACCCAAACCTGCTTCACATCAGCAAAGTTTTTTACCTCATGAATCTTTATTTTATTCACAATTTCAGTTTATATACCACCCTTCCCTGAGTTCACATCGCTCAGGGCGGTTTGACAACAAAAAATACAATATAACCAAAAAAAAGTTACAATATAAAACCAAGAAGAATATATCTAGTAATGAATATTGTCTTGACTGGGTATGGTATACAGTTGTTTAACCATCTGTGGGCTTTCTCAATCCACTCATCCCTGGGCTGGTTCATTGACAAGCTGCTTAAACCCTAGTTAATGCTAGGATATTACTAGGCATTCCTTCAGCAGAGGCAGGTTAATTCACGCGGATCCTCAGTATACTCAGCTATGGTTAAAGGTAAAGGTTCCCTTGCTCGAAAGCCAGTCGAGTCCAACTCTAGGGTTGCGGTGCTCATCTCCGTTTCAAAGCCGAAGAGCCAGTGCTGTCCAAAGACATTCCCCCCCCCCCTTTACGTCGCCCCCCCCCCCCCCCCCGGCATCTGATCGTGCCGGGGAGGAACTGCGCGGCGGCTCGGGATCTGTGTGATCCCGCCTCCACGTGTCTCTTTTGGTGCGGCTTTGAAAAGCCTCACTTTGGCCGTACTTCTCCCCCCCCCACCTGTGTGGCAGGGGCCTAGGTCGACATTACTAGGCATTCCTTCAGCAGAGGCAGGTTAATTCACACGGATCCTCAGTACACTCAGCTATGGTTACATATGGTGTAACCGGAGCATTACATTAAATCCAAGCCTGCTGTTAAAGTGCGACCTGTTAAAGAGTGGACTTCATCAAGTGGTACAATTGTAACTCGTGTCTTATATGCTCCAGTCAAACTGATCACCATATGCATCGTACCTTGACAAACTGAGTTCCTTCTTTACAATGCCCCTTCTACCTTCTGACTCGGATATAAAGACTCAGGGATCTTTATTCCTACTTGTATCTGATGAA
>NW_015207404.1:0-1616 GCF_001447785.1 Gekko japonicus | reverse complement strand
GAAAGTCTAATTCGCCTAGTGGGTGGGCCAGCCCTGTTGAAGAGTTTGAAGACCATGTAAAGAACAAAATTACAGTACTAAGTTCAAGTGCATGTGAACAGAAAGGGCTACGGGTTGAAACTGGGGATATTATCAAGAAAGTATGCACAAAGACTATTCCTGTAGCCAAAAGAAATGAAAAGCCTCAATGGAAGAAACTCTTAAACAGGTTAAAGATAGATGAGAAGCAAAAGTACAAGGTGACAGAATCAGAGGTCTAAATGCTGCATTCCAGGGACTGGCATGTAGAGACAAAGAGAACTATGATAATAACCAGTGTAAGGAAACAGAAGAAATCAATAAAAAGGAAGAACAAGAGATCTGTTCCACAAAGTCCAAGAGATCAATGGGAAATTTAAAACACAGTTAGGCATGCTGAAAGATCAGTATGACAAAACATTAATTGAACTGGACAAAATAAAGAAAAGATGGGAATAATACACTGAAGACTATATTAGAAGGGACAAAAGAATGAAAGATCTTTCCAAGAAGAATCTTAGAAGAACAACCAATAGTTTTAGAAAGTGAAGTGAAAGCTGAACTGAGAGCAATTGGGAGAAACAAATCACCAGAAACAGATGGGATATCAATAAAACTATTCCAAACCAGAGAAACAGAGTCCATCAAAATCGTAACAAGAATTTGCCAACAAATATGGAAAAGAAAACAATGGCCCACAGATGGGGAAAGCTCAATCTACATTACAGTTCCATAAAAAAGAGTTGTCAAAGACTGCAGCAACTATTAGACCATTGCATGAACTTCTCACTTGAGTGATGCTCAAAATCTTACAAAGAGAATTACCACTAGGGGTGGGCACGAAGCACAAAAAAGTAATTCAGTTCATGGTTTGCAGCTGAACCACAAACCGAACCATGAACCAAACTGGTTCACTCTCTGACAACGTAAGTTTAGTTCGTGGTTTGTGGGCCCAGCAAACCTCGTTTAAAGGGACCACAGTCCCTTTAAATGGAGTTGTTCAGAAAACTGCAAGAACAGCTGAATGGCGGGAGTGCTTCCAGCCATTGAGCTGTTTCGGTCTTTTTGGGCAAGCCCTTTACTGTTTAAAAGGACTGGATAAGAAAGCCAGAAAATGGTGAGCAACTTGTCTGTGATTTTATTTTATTTATTTGTTTAATTCAATTTATACCCCGCCCTCCCCGCAATGCGGGGCTGGTGCTGCTTCAACAGGGGAAGCCCCTGTCCATTGCTCAGCCATTCCGGAGAGCCCAAGTGCTCACCTGTTAGCAGTCAGATCCCTCCTCTCACTGAGAAGCAGTTTATAGCCAGAAAACTATAAATACCTTTCCTAAAATATCATATCAAATATCATAAGTGCAATGCACTGCCTGGCCCAAAATGACACAAAATGGATGCCAGCCAGAGACAAGAATGGACATGTAGTTTAGAAGTTTGAATACGAGTAGGTGGCTGGTTAATGACCTCCTCCCCACCCTAAAGAGATGAATAATTTAGGACAATGGGTTTCCCAAGAACCTATTGACTGATCTCATCATTATCACCCAGCCACACTTCCCTGCACCAATATACCCTAATTAAGCAACACTTCACTATTC
>NW_015207403.1:0-1585 GCF_001447785.1 Gekko japonicus | reverse complement strand
CGCACTTAACCACTACGCCAAACTGGCATCTTCTCCAAACCACAAAGAAGGTCAGCCTAGTCCAATCCACAGTAGATTGACCACAAGTGGTTGATGGGAACCAGAAGTTCTGAGATGGGCTTCAGGATTCAGGAGTCCAGTTAAACATATTAAACCAAGCAAAGTCAAATAAACGTTTGGGAATCGAACACCAAAGACAGAGAGAAGGACCTATTTAAAAAGACATGAAAGCCAGAGGCATGGAATGCCCGATGTGTACACAGTCAGAGTAATTATGCTAGAAGAAGAACAAGAAGAATTTACTCATTGCTTCTGGGGACTCCAACGGCATAAAAGCCCTCTGTTCCTCAGATCTTTTATTTATAACATATAAGAACAGAAGAAGAGCCCTGCTGGATCAGAGCAGTGGACCATCTAATCCAGCATCCTGTCTCACACAGTTGCCAACCAGTTCCTCTGTGGGGTCAACGACAGGGCATAGAGGCTCCCCTCAGGTTATAGAATCCTAGAACCACAGAGTTGGAAGGAGCCATAAAGGGTACCTAGTCCAACTCCCTGCTCAATACAGGATCAGCCTAGAGCATGCGTGACAACTGTTTGTCAAGCCGCTGCTTAAAGACTACCAGTGAGGGGGAGCTCACCACCTCCAGAGGCAGCTGATTCCACTGTGGCACAACTCTGACTGTAGAAAAGGTATTCCTAAGATCCAACCAGACCCTTCCCGCCCATAATTTAAACGCACGATTTAGAATAACAGAAGAAGAGCCCTGCTGGATCAGAGCAGTGGTCCATCTAATCCAGCATCCTGTTTCACACAGTTGCCAACCAGTTCCTCTGTGGGGTCAACGACAGGGCATAGAGGCTCCCCTCAGGTTATAGAATCCTAGAACCACAGAGTTGGAAGGGGCCATACAGGGTACCTAGTCCAATCCCCTGCTCAATGCAGGATCAGCCTAGAGCATCCCTGACAACTGTTTGTCCAGCTGCTGCTTAAAGACTACCAGTGAGGGGGAGCTCACCACGTCCTGAGGCAGCTGATTCCCCTGTGGCACAACTCTGACTGTAGAAAAAAGTTTTCCCTAAGATCCAGCCAGTCCCACGATTGCAAGTCCTATCTTCTGCTGCCCACAGGAACAGGCCCCTGCCCTCCTTCAAGTGACAGCCCTTTAAATACTTCAAGAGAGCCATCATGTGCTTCCTCAACCTCCTCTTCTCCAGATGGAACCTTCCCAAGTCCCTCAGCCTTTCCTCGTAGGGCTCGGTCTCCAGGCCCTCAATCATCCTCGTCGCTCTCCTCTGCACCCGCTCCATTCTGTCCACATCCTTTTGGAGGTGAGGCCTCCAGAACTGCACACAAGACTCCAGGTGCGGCCTGACCAATGCAGGACTATGAAGTCCCCTCAGTCACCATGGCTAGTCACCACACATTGAGTCCCTTGTAAAAGAGAGAGCAGAAATGAAGGGGCCGAAAACAATCCTGGCATGTGTCTGGCCAGCATCCCCACTCAATCTTCTCTTCTCTTATTCTCTCCTTCACTGCAATGCCAGTCTGACATTGCTTTTGTCCAGGGCTCTTTTTGTAGAA
>NW_015207402.1:0-1659 GCF_001447785.1 Gekko japonicus | reverse complement strand
GCCATTTTCCTCCAGGGGAACTGGTCTCTAGTCTAGAAATTAGTTGTAATTCTGAGAGCCATCTTCAACTCTCATACACACCGCTTTTGCTGGTGTGACCTTGGGTCTGTCACAGTTCTCTCAGAGCTGTTCTCTCAGCCCCACCTTACCGCACAGGGTGTCTGTTGTGGGGAGGGGAAGGGAAAGGAGACTGTAAGCCGCTCTGAGACTCCTTTGGGTAGTGAAGGGCAGGGTATAAATCCAATCTCTTCTCTCTTCTTTGTTGGGTAAGCTTAGGCCTCTCACACATTTTCAGCTCTACATACCTCACAGAGTTGTTCTGATGACTGTTGGCTGTGTGATTTACACGGTAGAGGTGCACACACTAATTAAAGTGTTAGAGAAAGCTTTATTTGGGAATTAACATATTTGATAGTGAAGAATAGAGATAGAAATGATCATTAAAAATTAGCTCCTTCACCCTGACCTGGATGCTCCATTTTGCAAAAATTGTAGCTTGGGCAAGAATCATAGGATCATAGAATGTTTGAGTTGGAAGGGACCTTGCATATACTTGGATGAGAGACCACCAAGGAAGTCCAGGGTAGTGACACAGCAGTGACCCAGAGGGAGGCAATGGCAGACCACCTCCAAACATCTCTTGCCTTGAAAACCTACAGGGTTGCCACAAGTTGGCTGTAACCTGACAACACTTTTCACGAAGATGTAGGTGTGTTGGTGCCACAACTTGGATGGCCCAGGTTAGCCCAGTTTCATCCAATCTCAGCAGTCAAGCAAAGTCAGCACTGGTTGGTACTTGGATGGGAGGTTACCCAGGTAGTCCAGGGTCACTCTGCAGAGCCCAATCTTAGTTTGTATTTGGATGGGAAACCTCCAAGGAATACCAGGGTTGTGATGCAGAGGCAGGCAATGGCAAGCCACCTCTGAATGTCCCTTGCCTTCAAGCCCCACTAGGGGACACCAGGAGTCAGCTTGACTTGATGGCAAAAAAATAAATAAATTAGCCCCTTCTTTGTAAATGGCCAAAAGGACATGAGCCGAGCTGGTGGGTGTTCCAGCATTCCTAGTTCTCTCTTGTCTGTTGTTGGTAACATGTCTTCTGCTGTGAGCGTCTTGAAGGACAGGTGGAACAAAAATGTGATAGATCCCATGTTGACCTTCAGGAGCGGCTTCTTGGCATGGATCAGAGGACAGAACGAAATGAATTCACTTACCTGAACCCAACCCATTCAAAGTCTGGTAGATCCTGACCAATTTAGCTCCGCTCCACCAACTCAATGGCTGTCCCTTAGCATTGGATGTAAAGATCTCCTCTCTCATGAGCAGAGGACTCATGCAAGGGAGGTTGTCCAATCTGCACTGATTCCAGCCGGCACTCTCAATTTGATGCAGTTCTGCAGGGTCCCCCACCTAAAGGGGTGGCTTATAGAATCATAGAATCACAGAGTTGGAAGGGGCCATACAGGCCATCTAGTTCAACCCCCTGCTCAATGCAGGATCCGCCTAGATCAGAGGTGGCCAAACTTGCTGAGCGTAAGAGCCACATAGAATAAATGTCAGGTGTTTGAGAGCTGCAAAACATGAACAAACGTTACACGCACCTTTTTATTTTAAAATATGCAAATTTTGCTTTTTTATTAACGTTAAACGAGACTGCCA
>NW_015207401.1:0-1777 GCF_001447785.1 Gekko japonicus | reverse complement strand
ACTTACTAATAATTTATTTAAAACATTCATTCTACTTCTTCTGGAGAAAACGGCTGCTTTGGAAGGTGGACGGCATGGCACGGTACCCTACTGAGGTCCCTCCGCTCCTTAAACCCCACTGTCCCAGGGTCCGCCCTCAAATCTCCAGGTCTTTCTGAACCCGGAGTTGGCAACCCAAATTAATAGTGATCATAATACTGACAACAATAATAATTGTACTCCCTGTCCTGCCTCGCAGCCCCGCCTACCTCACAGGCAACGTTCCCTCTAAGCTGTGGAGTCTTGTGAGCAAAAATCTACTTTGTGAGCCGCTGGCATTAAAGTTGTGAGCAAGTAATTTGGCTACTGCATAAATTAGTTTGCTCTGGAGCCCTCGTTCCTGAACTAAGGCAAAAATGTGTGAGCCGGAGGTTAAAAACCTGTGAGCTGGCTCACACTAACACATCTTAGAGGGAACCCTGCTCACAGGGTGTCTGTTGTGGGGAGGGAAAGGGAAAGGAGATTGTAAGCCGCTCTGAGACTCCGAGTGAAGGGCAGGGTATACATCCAATCTCCTCTTCCTCCCTCATTGCTAAAGAACTTTAACATGACTTTTCTCTCATTGCTAAAGAACTTTAACATGACTTTGCTGTTACTTCATTTTACTGCTAGTCATAAAGCGATACAGCGTGTAGAGATTAGAAATCAAGCAATATATGTGCATGCAGTTTGGACTATTGTAAGGTGAGGCATTCAGGGGCTGCCTCTGAAAAGTATCTGGAAACTACAGTTGGTTCAGAATACAATGACAAGCCTTTTTAAGAAGAAGAGGAGATTGGGGAGATTGGATTTATAACCCGCCCTTCAGTACCCAAAGGTGTCTCAGAGCGGCTGACAAACACCTTTCCCTGCCCCTCCCCACAACAGACACCCTGTGAGGTGGGTGGGGCTGAGAGAGCTCTTGACAGAAACGGCTCTTTTTCAAGAACAGCTCTTATCAGAGCTACGGCTTGCCGAAGGTCATCCAGCCAGGTGCAAGTGGAGGAGTGGGGAATCAAACCCGGTTCTCCCAGATTAGAATCCGCGCACTTAACCACTACACCAAACTGGATCCACTGAAAGGGATCCACTGAAAGGAAATATAACCCCAGTATTGTGCATGCTCCATTGGCTGCTGATTTTATTTCCGAGGGCAATTTATAGCACTGACAATGGCCTTTAAAGCCCTAAGAGGTTTGGGACTAGGGCTCCTGAAGTACTGCTGCCTCCCATATAGTTCCTTAGATCTTCCACTGGAATACTATTTTGAATACCTCACAAATGGAAGCACTGTGGGATGGGGGGAACATATAAAGCAGGGGCTTCCCAGTGACTGCACACCCAGACTGTGGGACGTGCTCTGATTTCCCACAAGCAGCTGTGCTGCCCTTGCTCTTCTGTTTCCCCCACTTGCATCTCCCCTCCCCCCCTCGATTTCCCCTGCATCTTCTCAATCTCAAAAAACAAGGATCGAGAGGACACAGGGAAATGGGGAGGGAGATGCGGGTCAAAATGCCGCCATGCAGCGAATAGTGTGAAATTGACCAATGCAAGTGGGGGAAACAGAAGAGCAAGGGTGGCACAGCTGCTTGTGGGGAATCAGTCTTATTTTGTCCTCTTTGCTCCTGACGTTTAGATATCAGATTAAGATTTATTTTTGTTAAGTTTCGGAAAGCATTTGAGTGAATAATGTGTTTGTTGAAAGTTTGTTGTGAGTGTGCGAGCGTGCGCATGCCTTCTGCGGTGGCCATTTTGCTGT
>NW_015207400.1:0-1586 GCF_001447785.1 Gekko japonicus | reverse complement strand
GACTCTGTGGCATTATACCCAGCTGAGGTATACCCTTCCCAAACCCAGCCCTCCTTAGAGTCCACCACAAAATCTCTAGAAATCCCCCAGCCTGGCACTGGCAACTCTTGTGAGGCCTGGCCCCAAGGCTGCCTCCCTGAAAGGCCAAAATAGGCCTAGAAAGGGCCCTTCCCCCACCCTTTTACTGACAGAGCCAGTTAGAAGCCCCCTCCCCTGAACATTCTAATCTCTCACCATTGATGCCTGAAGCAAATCCCTGCAGAGGCCATTTCAAAAGGTTTTGGGGCAAATTCAACTGTCCCTAAAGGGATTTTTTTAGTTTTTGGATTTTTCTACAAACCCAGGAAGTCTACTGACCAGTGCTCCCTCTAAGCTGTGGAGTCTTGAGAGCAAAAAAATCTACTTTGTGAGCTGCTGGCCTTAAAGTTGTGAGCGAGCAATTGGGTTGCTGCATCAATTAGTTTGCCCTGGAGCCATCCTTCCTGAGCTAAGACAAAAAGGTGTGAGCCGGAGACTAAAAAACTGTGAGCTAGCTCACACCAACTCAGCTTAGAGGGAACACTGCTACTGACTATGTAGGAAAAGCTGTTGGGGGAGAGTGAGCCCCCTGTTGGTGGAAATAAGTATCCGCACATTTTGGCTATTAGTATAAGGATTCAACATTCTCTTGCTTTCTTGCATGTCCATCACATATGATAGAATGTTGCGTTCTGTGTTCTGACATTTCCAGCCCTTCCCATTATACTCTTTATTAGCTTTTTGCAGTGTCTCTGGGTGTAATATACCATCTAAAAACACTTTATACCAATTTCCCCTTAATATTTGACATTCAGTCAATTTGATTTCTTTAGTCCATAAGTTTTCCCATTGACTCATGCCTATATTTTCTCCAAACTTCTGCATCCATTTTATCATAGTTTTTTTACCTGCTGTTTCTGTATCATATTGCAATAACATTTTATAAATTCTTCCTAATAAGTGCTTTGAATTTTGTTATTAATTGTTCAAAAGCCATTTTTTCTCTTAACTGACCTTTGACTATTTGTTCTTTAAATTCAGATACTATTTGATAATATAACAACCACAGAATATTTTTTCCTTCATTTTGAACCAAAAGCTCTAGTTTGCTGGTTTGGACAAGTGACAGACTTTGGTTAACAGACAACCAGAAACTGCAAAGAACTGTAGGTGGAAGGAGGCCCGTCATGAGTCTGAGAATCATTTCTGTAATACAAAACAGAGCATTATATACCTGTATACTCTATTAGAAGAATAGAGCTCAGTGTACAAACTGAACTATTGTGGTTTGAAATAATGAGTGCTGATGTGGAATATTTTTCTTTTTAGAAGGTATATTTTTCATTAAAACCAGTTTATTGACTAAAAGTAGTTAATTAAAACTTTTCTATCAATCTGTAGCCATTTGCTTCATATCGACATGTTACTAGATTTTTCAAGATGTAGAACAACCCATACATCCATATTTATAGTGCCCTCTGCTGGATAATGCTGTGACTGTATGTTCTTAGTCCTATTGTCAGTGAGGCACCTTTTCAAGTGAATCATAATCTTTGGGATAGACTCTT
>NW_015207399.1:0-1864 GCF_001447785.1 Gekko japonicus | reverse complement strand
TCTCTTTCTCCTGGTAAGTCCCCCCAATCTCCCCACCGGTTCCCAGTAGGGTAGACATTCCCCCAATCCAGGTGGGGAGTCCCCTGATTTTGGAGGTTTCTGCCCAGTGCCGGTCAGCTGGGTCAGCAGCATAATCCAGCTAGTCGGTTTACTCACGTGTCATGGCCAGTGTTCCCTCTAAGCTGAGGTAGTGTGAGCCAGTTCACAGTTTTTTAGCCTCTGGCTGACACATTTTTGTCTTCACTCGGGAAGGAGGGCTCCAGAGCGAACTGATTGATGCAGCAGCCAAACTGCTCGTTCACAACTTGAATGCCAGTGGCTCACCAAGTAGAATTTTTGCTCACTAGACTCCACAGCTTAGAGGGAGCCTTGGTCACGGCTGTTCTACTAGGATGGCTCACGGCGCTGTTAGCCGGGCCCCTGACCTCACATGTATACGTCCCCACATTGTCTCTGCTGATGTCACGAATGGTGAGGGCTCAGTTCTGCTCGGAAAGGACCGCCTTAGCTGGGACGGCTTTCCCATCCTTGGACCGAGAGATGGTGACCCTGGGGCATTCAGAGGTGGTGCAGTTTAAGGTGACGTTCGCGTGCTCTTCCACATAGAGCTCTCTGCAGGCTGTAGAATAGGCGAGGACAGCTTTTTTGGGCACAGAAAAGAAACGGGGGTCAAGGCCTTCATTTCCTTTCTCTTCCCCCATCATAAGAACATAAGAGACGCCAGTGTTGGATCAGGCCAAACGCCCATCCAGTCCAACGCTCTGTGTCACACAGTGGCCAGAAATACCAGGTGCCATCAGGAGGTCCACCAGTGGGGCCAGGACATTAGAAGCCCTCCCACTGTTGCCCCCCCACCAAGCACCAAGAAGACAGAGCATCACTTCCCCCAGAGCCCCTATCCAATGCTCCCACTAAGCTGTGGAGACTTGTGAGCAAAAATTCTACTTTGTGAGCTACTGACATTAAAGCTGTGAGCGAGCGATTTGGCTACTGCATAGATTAGTTTGCTCTGGATCCATCCTTCCTGAGCTAAGAGAAAAATGTGTGAGCCAGAGGCTAAAAAACTGTGAGCTAGCTCACACTACCGCAGCTTAGAGGGAACCCTGCCCCTATCTATACCTTGTCGCTAATAGCCACTGATGGACCTCTGCTCCATATGCCTATCTAATTCCCTTTTGAAGCCGTCCATGCTTGTAGCCGCCACCACTTCCTGTGGCAGTGAATTCCATGTGTTGAGCACTCTTTGGTCCTCATCACTGCGAGCGCGACCCCGGTTGTCTCAGTGAGCTGAAGGGGAAGGGATACTTGCTAAGCCACCTTCTGGGTTCCCCTGCCTCAGAGCGATAGGCCGCAGTTGCAAGGCGTGGCTGAGGGTTGCCAGGTCCTCCTTAACCACTGCTGGGGGGAATGAGAGTAGTGTTGCCATCTCCAGGTTGGGAAATTCCTGGAGATTTTGGGGTCGAGCCTGAGGAGGGTGGGGTTTATGGAGGGGAGAGTGGGGCATAATGCCACAGAGTCCACCATTTTCTCCAGAGAAACTGATCTGTCACCTGGGGATCAACTGTAATCCCAGGAGATCTCCCGCCACCAGTGTTCCCTCTAAACTGAGTTAGTGTGAGCCAGCTCACAGGTTTTCAGCCTCTGGCTCACGCATTTTTGTCTGAGCCCAGAGCAAACTAATTTACGCAGCAGCCAAATGGCCTGCTCACAACTTTAATGCCGGGAGCTCACAAAGTAGAATGTTTGCTCACAAAACTCCACAGCTTAGAGGAGGCACTGCCCACCGCCACCTGGAGACTAGCAAGAGCGAAGAACAAAGGGCTCAGCAGCATAATGCAACAAGCGGGTCTACTCACGTGCCACG
>NW_015207398.1:0-1612 GCF_001447785.1 Gekko japonicus | reverse complement strand
TTTGACGTCTCTTATGTTCTTATGTTATGTAACGGGTTGTTGTCGAAGGCTTTCACGGCCGGAGTTCATTGGCTGTTGCAGATTTTCCAGGTTGTATGGCCGTGGTCTTGGCATTGTAGGGCGTGACATTTCGCCAGTAGCTGTGACCGATGTTCCGTCTAAGCTGCGGAGTCTTGTGAACAAAAATTCTACTTTGTGAGCTGCTGGCATATTAAAGTTGTGAGCGAGCCATTTGGCTGCTGCATAAATTAGTTTGCTCTGGAGCCACATCCTTCCTGGGCTCTCTCTGGCGCGGGTGACTGCAACCTTTGGCAGGTGACCTACAACCGGTTGCCATCTCTCAGATTGAACCTACCTCACAGGGTTGTTGTGAGAACGAAATGTAAAAGAGAGAACCAAGTAACTCCCAACCCTGACCTCACTGCAGGAAGGGGTGCTGCCCCTGTGAGCGGCTCGGGGAATATTTCTGGGGGGTTTTTTGCAACCAGTTAACTGGGGAAAGAGAATCAGAACTGCTCGGCCAGCCTGAGATACTTCTTCCCTCTCCAAGGTTCACTTTGGTCAGGGTTTCATTCTTCAGATCTGTCACCCTTCATTTATTTATTTTTTAGTTGATTTGATTTATACCTCGCTGTCCCGCTGCGGGATCCTCCACGGCCACTGAGGCTGCGGCGGCGGGACTGGCGTGCCCCGCACCGGGCTCCCAGCCGGGCTCCCAGCCCAACGGGAGCACAGGGGACCGTCTCGGAGCTAAGGGAACTACAAGCGAGATCCAGGAAACCGACACGATGCCAATCCGAATTCCCCCGAGGACAGGGACGCCCTGAAACCAAGCACCAGGGGTGACAGGGGGAGAGGTAGAGCAGGAGCCAAGCTCGGGTTGCAGGCAAGAGACGCCGGGGAGACGGGCGCGGGCACAGCTGCGGAGTAAATGGAAAAGCCCGAACTCACTCGAGGAAAGGGGGCCAGGGACATCACAGACACAGGCGGGCTCTCACGCAGACGCCCCGGGAGTGGGCACAACCCACAGGTAGAACCGTTAGGGAAGGACATCACGGGGAACCACAAGGGGATGGGACCAAGGGGGAGTGGTCCTATGGGGAAAGCCGACGAAGTGATTGGCAGGGCACGGGTGCAATAGACTCCCTAATGAGAGAAAGGGGAGGGATAACCGAGAGGAAGGAGAGGATAAAAGGAGAGGAGCAGGAGAAGGTCGGGGAGGATGTCGGTGGCAACTGGCTGGGTGAGACCGGAGAGATCGAGCAAAAGAGCTGTTGACCCGAGGAAGAAGGCGCTGGCAGTGGCGGAACTCCAGGCCTATTCCGTTTCTGAGACCTTCGCTTCTCTCCCGTATCCTTTGCCAGTATGGCCGGCAGGCCTCCGGTGCCTGGGGCACCACCGGGGCACGATACCCGCCCTTCCCGCTGAAGCAGGCTCAGGGCGGCTCGCAAAGGGATAAACGTAAGAACGATTATGAGATCAATAAAATAAAACACAAAGAACAATTATGAGGTAAATGAAACCGTCTAAAAACCATCCAAAACATAAAGTGCTGGCTGGTTGTAAGCTAATACATTAGGGAGGGCAGCAACAGTTACTTTGTTCATCAGTT
>NW_015207397.1:0-1622 GCF_001447785.1 Gekko japonicus | reverse complement strand
TGACCTTCCAAGTGTTTGAATTCCTAATTGTTACCACTTTTTAAGGGTAAAGGTTTCCCTTGCTCGAAAGCCAGTCGAATCTGACTCTAGGGGGCAGTGCTCATTTCCGTTTCCAAGCCGAAAAGCCAGCGTTGCCCGAAGACTTTTCCGTGGTCATGTGGCCAGCATGGCCAAGGTGCACAGAACGCTGTTAACCTTCCCACCAAAGTGGTACCTATTCATCTACTTGCAATTGGCAGGAGCTGGGGTCAGAGATGGGAGCGCATTCCGTCATGTGGCATTAGGGTCTCAAACTGCCATGCTACCGACCTTCCGGTCTTCAGCTCAGCGTCTTAACCTCTGAGCCACTGCGGCCCCATGTTACCACTTTAACACAGTGTTAATGAGAATTTTGTACACTGCTAATACCATGCCATCTCACAACTTTAACTAGAAGAGTCTCAAAATTGTTGGGCTGCATGGGATAAAACAATTACGTTTTCAACAGTTATAGAAACATGTCAAAAATAAAAAGAAGCTAGGTTGTAACTCTAGTTCACTTAACATTGTTTAATAATAGTAGGAGAACAGTGAAAATGGTGATATTGGTCCCACTTTCTCATTAGCAGTGAAGAAAACATTGAAGTGTGTATTAAAATATTGCATGAGAATAAACAGAAAAATCATTACAGAAATTAATTTTACATTAGTCTGCTCTCATAGCTTTAATAATTTAAGTCATTTTGAGCTGTGTGGAAATTTCGAAACACACAGGCTTGTAGGGAGAGATGGCTTTAAACATCTCCCCTGCCTTTGGGCTATGAGATTTTCTTTTTGTACGTTTAAGTGCACCTGCAGCTCACTGAATTTGTTTTCATTTGTTTTCATTTAATACTGTGGGCATGGTATTGTACCAGATTTTTTTTGATATAATGAATTATACATAGGATAGAATATTGAAGTGTTTCCTTAAAGGAAACAGCAAAAACTAAATTCTCAAGAAATAAACTGTTCTGATGTTTGTGAAATTTCTTGCATTAGTTCTGTTTTCTATATCATATACTTATGAGGGGTCTTCAATAAATGCATCCCTTGATCTCTATTCATATTTTTGGAAGAAGCATGAAGAATCACTCTGCTTCTCAACCAGTACATTAAAGAAACTGGTTTTATGGGTGTACTTCCTCTTACCACAGAGTACTCAAGCCCAAAGCCAGAAATCTTATGGAGAGGAGGTATCAGTACATTGCGGGGGTGGGGGGTTGGAGTTGCCAAGTCCACCTCAAACCCTGAGACTCGTTGCTGGTTAAGGCAAAATTTTTCACACACAAAATGGAAAATTGAGGTGGGGGTGGGGGAAATGAAAGACAAGGTTGCACTCAAAATGTATAATATGCTTTTTTGTGTGTGTAAAGCAATTTACACCATTAGTAATTATTTTGTATTTCATTAATGATAATTCTATATATAATGTAGACCTATACCTCATTTTCATTAATTTGTTTAAATGTAAAAAATGTTGTTGGTAGCAGTTAATATTCCATAATGTATTTAATGATATATTATTAGAGACTTCAGTGTTTTCAGATTTATAAAGTTTAAATTAATATCCAGATATGATGGTAATCCAAGTATGATATGAG
>NW_015207396.1:0-1631 GCF_001447785.1 Gekko japonicus | reverse complement strand
GAAACGGCACGACCTGCGCTCATGGTCTTACCCACAGCTGGTGCACGGAGCCAAGTTGGTAGAAGACTTGCTCGTTTTGTAGGACGATTGATGTGGGCACTGGGATGCCCGCTGGCGGACCTCTAGTACCTCGTCCGAGGCGTCGGAGCCAACAGTCGCTTGGGTGCGGTGGACCACCTTGGCGCGGCGGTCTTGATGGGCCTTCTCGTAAGCGGTGGCCTCCCGGATCACTTTATCCAGGTCCAGGTCATCCTGGCTGACCAGCCTCCTGCGGAGCTTGGGTTCCCTTAACCCCACAAGGAACTGGGTCAGCATGGCGTCCGCTAGGTGGGGAAAGGAACAATTGGTGGCTGCTCGCCTGAGCCCGGCCAAGAACTCGGAGGGCGGCTCGTTCGGCCCTTGGACCCACGCACAAAAATCCATGCGCTCGGCAAACTTTGTGAGCTTCGGCAAAAGGTGGTCGGTCAACACCTTTACCAACACGGGGTAGGGCTCATCCTTGGTTTGCTTTGGTGCTATGAGGTCCTTGAGTAGCAAGACGGTGTCCATACCGCACGACCGAAGGGGATGGGCTTTTTTCTTCCCCTGGTCCTCGATGTCGTGGCAGTCGAAGTAGTTCTCCAGGATCTCAGGCCAGGTTTCCCATTGTGTGGGGCAGGAGATATTGAAGGCAGTGATGCTTTCCTGGGTGGTCATCATCTTACTGCTACACGTGGAGTTACGACGGCGGGAACGGTTGGAATCATCGAGCGTAGGGGAGGAGCGGCACAGTGCTGTCTCGTAAGTGATGCGGTGCTCGGAGTTGTGTAGAGGTGGAGCGGTGCGGTGCTGCTCTCGGGGTGCTTGGAGCTCAGGAGCGATGTGGTGAGCAGCGCTTCTCGAAGATGCTCGATGCTGGCGGTGGTGGCAAATTTGGCACGGCAGCTCACGGCGATGTCCAGAACGTGGTCTCTGTTCAGAGGGACATGCATCCCATCCTCGTCGCCAATGAAAAGTACGCAGACGGAGAGTGATTTCAGCAAAGCGTACTTTATTCGATCAGGAACAAGACAGCTTTTGCCAGCTCGCAGGCCGGCTTATATTCCCCGTGAAACTGCCTCCCATAACACACACACACTTCCCAATAGGTTATTTACAGGGGCCGAGAGTTCCATAGGCTCTCGGCCAGGACCTAGCCCCCTGATTGGTGCGGGCTAGGATCCGCATCGACTATTGTCTCTAACAGCGAAGCTCGACGTTTGTGCTTGACCGCGTGGAGCCCTAGCCGGCCATGCGGTCTGACTGGATATATTACAAAGGGGGAATGGGTTGTTTAAAGATCCTGCATACTGGTGAAATCAGTCCCACCCATAATGCACCATTGTCCAATCCATGGGGATAGGAGACATCAATGGCAGGTATAACCTTGGCCGTGGAGCAGAATTACTGTGTAAACTCAATTTCACATGAAAGCAGGTAAACAACCATGCAGAAATGCAGAGAGGTTCTGATATATTCCCTGTGGCTAAGAAGAGCTATGATTTCATGGGTTTGTAGGGAGCCACTTGCTATAGCAGAGGAGCCAAGAGCTAACCCTCTTGAAATTGCAGTACACTTTGTGGAGGCTCCCATCTCTGGTCCCAGCTCCTGCC
>NW_015207395.1:0-1636 GCF_001447785.1 Gekko japonicus | reverse complement strand
ATCATACTAGCCTACCTTACAGGGCTGTGTCGATTATTACTGATGTAATGTATGGGGCCGTGGTAGCTAAGAGGTTAAGATGCTGAGCTGCAGACCGGAAGGTCTGTAGTTCAGCAGTTCAAGACCCAGCTTCTACCAACCTAGCAGTTCGAAAGCAAGAAACTGCAAGTAGATAAATAGGTACCGTTTCAGTGGGAAGGCAACAGCGTTCCATGCACCTCGGCGTTGAGTCATGCTGACCACGGAGAAGTCTTCGGACAGCGCTGGCTCTTTGGCTTGGAAACAGAGATGAGCACCGCCCCCTAGAGTCGGATTCGACTGGCTTTTGAGCACGGGAAACATTTACCTTTAATGTATGGGGAACACATTATGATATAGCTGGGTCCCCCCCCAATCATACCCCATTCTCTCCTCATTGGGGACCCAAAGAGACTTACACCATTCTTCTCTCCTCCATTTTATCCTCACATCAACCCCGTGAGGCAGGTTAGGCTGAGAGGGTGTGACAGGCTCAAGCGGGACAACTGGAATTCATTACTGACCAGAGACAGACATCTTTTCCAGAAATTCTCAAGCAGGGTGGTGGAGAAGACTATCTTTTTTTGGTACAAAAATAGGAGCAAGAGGGTGAGGGGAGTCACTCTGCTGAACTGCTCTCTCCCGTTTCTGTCCCTTCCACTGGCTTGGAAATGGAAACTGGGCAGCAAGGCACAGGGACAATGGTCAGATTCGAACATTTCCAGTCTTTACCAAATATCAGAAATTATTTCAGCTGGATCAGCTATAGACACCAGGCTTCCGAACATGGGGCCCATGGAGGCCACATGGTCCTCTGACACCTTTTCTGATGCCCGTCAAGTATTTTTAGGAAGTGGGTGGGACCAGGTGGGGCTTTTCCTCAGCAGTGCTTCTGATTGGCCATTGGATATTTGATTGGCTGTGCAGGCCTTTAAAAACATGGCTTTGGCAGCAGCTGCCACCACAGCACAAGGATCTACACTGTGTGACTGAAGGTAAACCATAGCAGCCATTTTGTGGCTGGCTCCACCTCCTGCAGCAGCAATCTTGCGGTTATGCCCACCATACTTTCAGAATCCCACAGGTGCCGACAGGTTCAAAAAGGCTGGGGACCCCAGATATAAACTATGGTCCTGGTCACACCGTTGGGAAAAGCCACGCTGGAAGTGTGGCTTCCTAGAGCCACACCAAAGGAAAGCACGGCTTTGGGATCAGATGCTTCCCACGAGCCACCGCTCATATTCTGTCCGGCGCAATCACATGGCCGGGGGAAGCGAGGCAAAGATGGGCGAGCCGAGGCTACTGGAGTATTCGTGTGCATACGCAGTCCAGCAGTCGTGCATGCGCAGTCTGGCAGTCCCTCGAATAACACGGGCTGCCGGCGCGTTCGCGATCCCACACCTGGCCTTGCTGTGGATCTTCTGGTAGGAACTACATTTTCCCTAGTACCTTTTTGATCCACGTTTTTGGCCAGAAGGGATGGGTTGGGGGCGGGTGCGCGACGCTTGCCAGATGTTGGCATCTGATCGCGCCCCTTTGATGCGCCCTCAACCCGTCCGCTTCGTGGGGCAAATCCTTCCATGTGACCAAGGCCTATGTCAGTTACATAAACTATATG
>NW_015207394.1:0-1891 GCF_001447785.1 Gekko japonicus | reverse complement strand
TGTTCTTCTATTTACACAGTTCACATAACTTTAGAGTAGAAGCAAATATCTACCTAAATTCAGTATTTAATAAATTTCCCCAATTTAGAGTTTTAAAAATCTCACCATTTCAGTTTTTGACACAGAGAGTATTCTATCTTTCTGTGTTATACCTCTGAGGATGCCAGTCACAGGTGCTGGTGAAACATCAGGTCCTACAAAGCCAAGACCATGGCCATACAACCCGGAAAATCTACAACTAATGAACTCCAGCCGTGAAAGCCTTGACAACGTATCAGTTTTTGTTATCTGATAAAACTCAGCATTTGACCTGTCTTCTTAATTAGTCAGACTGCTGATCCAGTTCACTTAACACTCTCTTATTAGTGGTGGTGCCAAGATCTCAGGCAGAGAAAGTCCCCCACCCACACCACCAGTTTGAGATTGTAGGAACTGAACCCAACACCCTTTCATATAGAAAGCATGCACTCTACCACTGAACTCAAGTACTATTTTGAGCTCCCATTTTTAAGTATGCCATCTTGGGTTATAAATTGTAATCAAGCCAACTTCATGTCTTCTAACAACACACAAAGCCTCTAATTAAGACAAAGACGGTCCTTCCTGTCAGACCGGATGTCTAAATGAAACCGCCCCCTCCCTTTAGAGAACGGACCCAACCTACAGTAGAACACTCTTGCCAATTAAATTCCATTGGATAGCAACAGACACATGTCAGTGGGTTCTGCTCAGTTACTTACCGCTGCTGTAGACAGTGCCTTTCCCGGGACATCACACCCCCTCCGCAGGTGCGGGAGCATGTGGACCAAGAGCTCCATTCCCCCCACCACTTGGTCACCTCTTCATTCCAGGTTCCACCTCCATCCACCGCCTCACTACTGTCCTGACAAAAACAGGGAATGGTTAGCTTAAGAACTCCCAGATTGCTTCTGTTACCTTGCTTGCTCTTTACTATGCTCCCCTTACAGCCTTTGAATACCCCCCCCCCAAATTCTGCAAAATACATTTTTAATCTGGTCCAAACTGAAATGTGCAACTTGACCACGCCTACTCAAACAAAGCAGGTTTAGCTAAATACTGGCCCCGGTCACATGGAGAATTTGCCGCGTGAAAGGCACGAATCCTGGGTGGATTTTCGGGGCATGATCACACCGCAACATCTGGGAAGCGTAGCGCACTCATGGCCAACCCGTGACGTGCCGCCGAAGATGCGCAGTTAAAAAGTACCTGCAAAGATCTACTAGCAAATGGTTTGCCACAGGTAGCAGACGGACTCATTTGGTGTGATCGCGCCATTGCGCGCCTATTCCCTCTGGCCGTCCTCTTTGCAGCGTGCGCCGAAGGATGAAGCCCTGGTGCGCCACCGTTGCGTCTGATTGCAAAATGGCGGATCAGAATGCGATGGCGCAAATAGCCACCACCCCCCCCGCGCGCAGGACGTCCTTCTTCACCCAAAGAGTGATTAACACTTGGAATTCACTGCCACAGGAAGTGGTGGGTGCTACAAGCATGGATGGCTTCAAAAGGGAATTAGATAAGCATATGGAGCAGAGGTCCATCAGTGGCTATTAGCCACAAGGTATAGCTAGGGGCTCTGGGGCAAGTGATGCTCTGTCTTCTTGGTGCTTGGGGGGGGGGTCAACAGTGGGAGGGCTTCTAATGTCCTGGCCCCACTGCTGGACCTCCTGATGGCACTGGTATTTCTGGCCACTGTGTGACACAGAGTGTTGGACTGGATGGGCCTTTGGCCTGATCCAACATTGGCGTCTCTTATGTTCTTATGTTCTTATGAGTGAGGAACTAGGAGCTGGGAAACTCGGGTTCAAATCCGCCCTGCCATTCACAGGATGACTTCGGCCTGGTCACTCTCTCTCAGCCTAACCTTCCTTGC
>NW_015207393.1:0-1811 GCF_001447785.1 Gekko japonicus | reverse complement strand
GGGGCTGAGGGAGCTCTGAGGGAACTGTGTCTGGTCTAAGGTCACCCAGCTGCCTCCATGTGGAGGAGGCACACCAGAAGTATGTCAGAAGGCAACACCCACCGCTCAGGCTCCACTGGACTGTTCTGGATTGCTAGCTATTGGGGGGGGGACGTGCAGATCTGCCCTCGCAGAGGAGGGAGAGCTTGTACCTGAATAAACTAAATGTACCTGAATAAAACTAAACTTGGTCTTAAAGGTGCCACTGGACTGTTTTGGATTGGTAGCTATGGGGGGGATGCGCAGATCTGCCCTCACAGAGGAGGGAGAGCTTGTACCTGAAGATGGGCCGGGGGGGCACTCTGCAACTTACCTGGCTGCTTCTTGTTCCTCGTGGCCCAACTGAGGGCTGCTGGGAGCAGGGGGCGGGGCTTGTTGCATGTGCCCGCACCCTAGGCTCCTTACTTCCGGAGCTCTGCTCCTGTGCGCTCTCACAGGAAATGACCCCTGGGAATCACTAGAGGGAGATGCCCAGGATCCATTAGAAGCTTAGCAGCATATTTGAGCCTGAACATTTACTGAGATCAGCGTCCTATCTGAATGTAGTGTAAGTTACTACTAGGTTGGCTTAATTTTTAAAATATTCTGTAACTTTAAAATACCTTGTAATTTTTCATAACAAGAGGAGCATTATTATATTACAGATTCCTTATGACTCGTCAACCACTTTATGAAACAGAGAGCCTTGTACTACTCTGTAAGTAAGACTGCACCAGGATTTTATACTGTTTTCTGTTGTTTACATAGTATATAGTCTAAAGAATTGTATTTTTGTACACTACAGAATATCTCCTGAGGAAGATCCAATTTTGAAACGTTAATTAATCCGGAGATGACGTTGATTATGTACCTATGCACAAGGATTTTCTTATGATTTATTAATGATGTCGTAGTGCTTTAGATTGTAATACATAGGAAGCTTTTTCTTTGCAAGTCTTGGTGACTGCTTGATTTCTGGGTCAGACTGTCCTGCTCCCAGCAGCAGACCCCCTGCTCCCAGCAGCCCTCAGTCAGAGCAAGAAGCAGCCAGGTAAGTTGCAGAGGGCCCCCCCCCAGCCCCTCCGGTCCAAAACAGTCCAGTGGCACCTTTAAGACCAAGTTTTATTCAGGTACAAGCTCTCCCTCCTCTGTGAGGACAGATCTGCACATTCCTCCCCCCCCCCAATAGCTAGCAATCCAAAACAGTCCAGTGGAGCCTGAGCGGTGGGTGTTTCCTTCAGACACACTTCCGGTGATGTCAGTGGGTGCGGCATATGCAAATATTATGCTAATGAGTTATGCTAATGAGCTCCTGCACCTCTTTTTGTATGGAATGACCCCTGGAGACCACTGAGAGGGCTCTCATCAGCTTCAGACAGTTGATGTCACAAGGAAGAGGGCAAAAAACATGACCTCTGTGGCTCCACAGGGTAAGACTAGATCTAAAGGGACTAAGTTATGGGGGGGGCTAGACTTTAACAAAACATTAGGAGAGACTTCCTAATAGGGCTGCCAAACCTCTTCCCCCAGGTCCCATTACCTGTAGGAAACATTGTGTCCAGCATTACATCGTGTCCAGTTTTTACAGGAGGTGACATAGCACTGCACGCAACACTGCCTTTCTTAACCACAGAGTTTCTGGAAATTCCTAGAGCTACCCTATGCCACTTTTATGTTTTTACCAAAAGTGATGTAGCGCTGCAGCTGGTGTTGCCCCCGTGTCCTTTTCACCAACTGCCCTTGCTTTTTTTTTCCTTTCCAAAAACGTTTTATTAGAATTTTCAATAAATGAA
>NW_015207392.1:0-1606 GCF_001447785.1 Gekko japonicus | reverse complement strand
GGCAGTCACACTGATAACAGGACTTGAGATCTCACAAGGTTCCATCTTGTTATCCAGAGATTTGGGCTGGGTTGACAGCTGTATCTCACACTTCCAGCTGATTCCAGAGAGAGTGTAGAAACCCTGAACCAATGCCTGAAGGCAGTTCTGGAATGAATGCAGGCTAATAAACTGAAGCTTAACCCTGAAAGATGAAGAGCTACTGGTGGGCTAAAGGTATGACCCAGGATTTAAGACGTCACCTATTCAGGATGCACTCCCTTTGAAGAAACAAGTCTGTAGTCTGGGTGTGCTCTTGGATCAAGACTTACTGCTGGATAAACAGGTGGCAGTTGTGGCCAAGAGTGCCTGCAGCCAGGATGACTAGAGTGGATCATAGAGACTATATCATTCCAGTCTACACTAACTTCCAATTTGTTTGCAGGAACAATTCAAGATGTTGGTCTTGACCTTGAAAGCTATATATGGATATGGGTTGGGACCAATATATCTCAGTGATTGCCTAATCCCTTATGAACCAGCCCAAATGTTACGGTCAACTTCAGAGGTCCTGCTTTGAATCCTCCTGTCTTCTGAGATTAGGCAGACGGTAACCCGGAAGAAGGCCTTCTCGCCAAAGCTCTAGAACTCTCTTCTGAGGGAGATTCATTTGTCTTCTTCTGTTACTGTCTTCTACCAGCAGGTGAAGATTTTTTTGTTTCATCTGGCATTCCCTCAATGATCCCTTCTTCCCTTTTTATGTTTTGCATGTATTTTAACTCCTTAAAATCTTTTAAATGTTGTTTTAATGATGTATATATTTTACTATGATGGTTTTATAATATACACATTTTTATAATGTAATTTTAATCATATATTTTTTAAATTGGCAGCACTTGTAAGGGCAAAAAGTTCAGATATAAATGTCATTAACAACAGCAGCAACACAGCTTTAAAGGTAAGAACCAGTACTTTGAATCGTGCCCAAAATCAGATGGGCAGCCAACACAGAACACGGTCGATATGATCCCTGTATGCAATCCCTGACAACAACCTGGCTGCCACGTTCTGGACCAACTAAAATTTCTGAACAGTTTTCAAAGACAGCCCCCATGGATGAGATCAGATCACAGGTTATCACAGCCAGATCACACTTTTCAAGGAACAGACATAGCGGTTGTAACAGCTAAAGTTGACAAAAGGTGCTGTGTGCTACAGATGAGAACTGGACCTCCAGTCTTAGGCCAGCAGTATCCCTAAGCTACAAACCTGCTCCTTCACAGGAAGTGCACTCCCATCAAGAACGTGCGATTCCCTAGGCCTCAAGCAGTTTTGTCACTGACCAACATACATTAGTCTTGTCTGGACTGGGCTTCATTTTTTGACCCTGTCCATGCCATTCCCTTCCCCAGACATCTGTTCAGGACTTCCACAGATACATCAGGCTCACCTCTTAAGGAGAAATAGAGCTGGGTGTCATCTGCATATTGGTGCCAGCGTGGTGTAGTGGTTAAAAGTCTGAAGAACTGGGTTCGATTCTACACTCCTCCACATGAAGCCAGCTGGGTGACCTTGAGTCAGTCACACCTCTTTCAGAGCTCTCTGTTGCCCTGCAAGGCACTTAATG
>NW_015207391.1:0-1625 GCF_001447785.1 Gekko japonicus | reverse complement strand
CACACACACACACAAACATTAGCTCCCTGATCCTAGAAGTTAAGAATGCAAGAAGAACCTTCTATTGAGATATATGTCAGTGTGATAGAGGTAGGAAGCAGTTACTATAGATCAGTTTGATCTATTTGTCAGACCTACCTGTCATGCTAGTAATCATGTAATTACAGCCAGGTGTTTTCTAGCAGGTGTTACTCTTTCAGGGCTTGTTAGAGTTAGTGATTGCATCACCCTGTTAGAGACTGGCTGGGGTTTAGCATAATAGCCATCAGCTTAGTAAGCTGGAGGGGACTTAGTTCTCATAGACTAAGGCACGACATGCTGTACCATAGCCTGTAAATATCTCTGTATATATTCACCTTTATAACTATATAAACTCTCTGTGCACCTTCATAACTGGTCAGTCTCCCGCTTCTTATTTACAACACCCAATAACCTCCTGGATCAGACCAGCTGGTGCATCTAGTTCAGCATCCAGTTTCCCATTCTGGCCAACAAACTGGCCATAGAGATCAAGACCTTCCCATTACATTGCCTCTCGGCACCGGTATTCAGAGGTTTGCTGCCTCTGGATGTGGAGGTTCCCGTTAGTCACCAATGGCCAGTAGCGACTGGTCGACCTCTTCTCCATGAGGTGTCAACTGCTCCCCGGTCAGAGCTTAAACCTAGCTGTTGCTCAGACAATACAGAACGTGCATTTTCACATACTAGTTACAAGTGTACATATCCCTGTCTGCAGCCACCAGGTATCATGGGCGTTCTGTTCTCAGTGGGGGCAGTACTCTTTTGGACAACTGCAGGCAGCAAAGGGATGCACAAACCGAATACTCAAGTGCTCAATGACACTAAGGCTGCGATCACACACACTAAAGAATCCACTTTCAATGCACTTTCTAACTGGATTTTGCCAGTTTACACGGTAAACTCCAGTCAGAAAGTGCACGGAAAGTGGATTCTTTAGTGTGTGTGACCACAGCCTAACACATGCTTCCTGCATGCAGCCAACCAGCGTATTGGGGAAACCTCTTTCCACAATCCTAGATTACTACATGAAGGGAGGTGTTTTTTTAATTTTAATTATATATGAGAAGTGTCTCAAATTTGACACAATCCCCCCTTTCCTCCAATCTAAAGGGATACAGTCTGGAATTCTACCACCCCCTTCTAATATTGAACTGTTTGGTGAGCGTTTATCAGTAAGGCAAAGAAATGGAGCGCTCACAGAAAAGGGATTTCTGCACACTTGGGGGAAGGAAACTCCCTCGGTATGCAGAAAAAACATTACTTTGCAAATGGGAAAAGAATCACTTTGCCTTCCCCCGAGAGCAGCCTGATAAGAACTAAGTATACGCTAAAAGGCAGGGCATGTTGAGGGCAGCTGAACGTTAATTAAAGATGAGGGGGGATTAAAAGAGGAACAGAGGATGATGGAGAAATTGATGTGCAAGCAAGACAAGCCGCGGTCATGCCCCCACCGAACAAGCCACCATCTGTTTATGTCTCTGAAATGCAATTTAAGACAAACTGCCACAAGGCTCTCTGAAGTTCTGTACATCGACACACAGGCAGGACTTATATGAGTTGTTTGAGTAAAAGTTACAAGTTTTCAGCCCTTGAGCTACTCCCAA
>NW_015207390.1:0-1807 GCF_001447785.1 Gekko japonicus | reverse complement strand
TATTAAATTAGTCATATTTTGCTACTGATCTCTGGTATTTTGTCTATTCTGACTTTTAACCTATAGCTTGTTCACAATTTGTGTTTTGTAATTTTGTAATGGCCAATGGCTAATTACAATAAACTAAACTGAAACTAAGTACATAACACTATAACATGTACATAAATTTAAACTAACCTTCTCTTTTAGATTGTCCATCTTACCAGAGAGCCATTATTGCATGCACAATAGGTTCAATGTAGCAAAAGTTGGGAGATATTTCATATTCCCATTGGGTTGGAACTAAAGGTATCTTTCCACTCATGGAAGGACTCCTTTGAAAAGTAAGTATAAGATCCTTTCCATGAACTGGAGGACATTTTTGGGACCAACCCATTATCTTTTGTGCAATCTTTGTTAACTTGGCTTATTTTTAACCTCTGCATGTGTGTGCATGTCTATATGTTTATACCATCTTCTCAGTCCACCTAATGAATCAAATAAAATGGGCCTGTGGCTCATGCTACGAGACATTTGTTCAGGTGCAAGCCTTGGTAATAAACTCCACTCAATTGAGAGGTCTTACACTTCTGAATAAACATGTTTAATATTGGTCTGTGTTCAGACTACATGTGCCCTTGGAGGCATGTAATTAGGATCTAAGAACCCATAAGGTTAGGTAAGTAGATTTAACTCTTTCTACCCACCTACCCCAATTGAAATGGCACACTCCTCTCTGGCTGCGTTAATACCCATTAGGGAAACTGTCTTAGGGAAACTGCGTTAATACCCATTAGGGAAACTGTTCCTGTCTTTTTCCTAACCAGGCTTGGGGTTGGAAGAATTAGTGCAAGGGTAAAGTTAACCCATCTGCCTCCCCAGCTTTCTATCCAGCGAGCCCCCTCCCAGTGGGTGCTTTTTAGATGAAGAAGAAGATTTGATTTATACCCTGCCCTTCATTTGGAGTCTCAGAGTGGCTTACAAACTCCTTTCCCTTCCCCTCCCCACAACAGACACCCTGTGAGGTGGGTGGGGCTGAGAGAGCTCTTGACACAAACTGCTCTTTCAGGAACAGCTGTGCCAGAGCTTGTGACTGACCCAAGGTCACATCAGCAGGTGCAAGTGGAGGAGTGGGGAATCAAACCCAGTTCTCCCAGATTATACCAAACCACTATAACCACTATACCAAACTGGCTCTCTCCATCTGGTGTTCCGTTCACAGCATCATATCTGGTTTGGGCCTGAACCTCTTGAGCTGGGTGTCACTTTTTGTCTTCATTCTGCAGCTTGATTCAATTGCCATCAGCTTATCAGCCTCTTTTCCAAAGAAAGAACAGTTCTTGTGAAGAAGAAAGCTTTTTTCTTTGCTGCAGAGATAGAGAAAGACTAGTCCAAATGCTACTGAAGCCTTCTGTGCAAGCGCTACAGGTAAGTAATCACTCATTCCATTTGATTATGGCACATTTGCATCCCCCCAAAGAGCCCATTCGGCATCTTCGAATAAAGTTTAAGAATAGTTCTGTGGAAGGGAAAACCAGACTTCATTGAAATGTATTTTGTGCTGGCAACGGCACGCAAAAGACAGAAAGGTTCCTTTTGAAATCCTTACTAAAATATAAGTGTTGGATAACTGGCTACATGCTTTCTCTTTGAGAAAGTTTCATAAGCTTGGGGACTCAGTCCAGATAAGAAATATGAATGCATTTTGACATCAAAACCTTGAAGGAATGTAAAGCAGAACAGAAACACGGCGGGAGGCAGCTCCGAGGATGGGAAAGGAAGTGCCATCCATACAGATGACCTATATCTTGGGAAACTAAGGCACACA
>NW_015207389.1:0-1627 GCF_001447785.1 Gekko japonicus | reverse complement strand
TCACTGGAACAACAGGAGATATATCACCACCAGTCATCATTGCCCACAATACCGTCAGGCCATCCAGCTCAAGGCAAAATCTCCCTATGCACAGAGAAAACCGCTAGTAGAAATATGACTGGTATATCCCACTGATGTACTGTTTCCCATTTACAAGTATCTATTTAATTTGTGGAGAGGATTCAAAAAAGGTGTATCTTCCCCACAGAGTGAAAACATATAGTCCCTTCTACCACCTAATTCCCCACCTCATTTTATTTCATGTGAAGACTCAGCCACTGCAGCATTTGGTCTGAAAAATGTGTTCAATGGGTCTAGAAGGGTATTACTCTGCTTGGGATTGCACTGCTGGTTTATTGGTAAATCCAATATAGATTCTGGAGGCCCTATGAAAACCAGGGTGGTAGTTGACAGTGTTCAGATTGAGCAGGGAAGGTCTGGGTCTGTACCCCTGTTCAGCTTTTGAACTTTGTGGGTGATCTTGGCTTAGTCACTGTCTCTAAACTTAACCTACATCATGAGGTTTAATATAAATCATGTCTGTTTTACTGCTGATTTTTAAAACGTTGCTGTCTTTTAATTGTTCATATTGTTTTTGTTGTCTGAAAACTATCTTGAGGGCCTTTGTGGAAGAGAGAAGTTTAGAGATTATGAAAGTAAATAAATAACAAAATAAACACAAAGTGGCAGTAGGAACATTTTAAATAAGCAAATCACCACGTTTTGACACAAGAGCTTGAGTTGAAAAATGCTGTTTAGACAATCACTTCATTGAACCAAGTCTTCATTGAACCAAAATTCCACTTTTTAATCTTTATGCCATTCATTGTATTCATTCATACTTTTTACACCAAATCTATTTTCTTCCCAGTAACATTTCACTGGCCATCATCTAAAAACATGGCCGAGAATGACACGGTTTCCTTTTGATTGTTTCATTTATTTCTTTTTACAGTTTTTAAGGCAGCCTAGATAGAGGAGAGAGTCTGTGGACTTGAGATGCTTGCTGTCATGGATCGTAATAAGGTAGGGAATTGGCTTCAAAGAGGCATAGCAGAAAGGGATTTGTACTTATCAGCTCAGGGACATCGTCCAAAATTTTTCTTTTCAAGTGAAGTCTGCAAAGAACTGTATGTTAATACAGAGAAGTGACTTGAAACAACTTTGGACAATGGAATCAAATGAACGTAGAGGTAATACATATAGAATATTTTGGAATACCATCCTAGGTAGAAGTTTTTTTAAAAGTCTAAATCTGGCAGTAAAGCCCAAATCCTATTTTTCTAGACAGTTGGCCTCTAATGAGAATACCCTAAACCCCATATTTTAGATAAACAACAAAAAAGGCCCCAATACTGCAATTGTTAGATGAATTTTGGATTAAGTTTATACATGCAGTTATTTCTAGTAGTATATTTTCCCTCGCTTTTCTTTAGTTGCTACTGAAGGATACATTTTTGTTCTGAGGAAAACGTGATTTCTTGTTTCAGCTGTGTCACCCATGTTCCCAATGTAGTTGGTGGCATGGAAGAACCAGAAACAGCCAGGAAGCACTGACCAGTGCAAACAACATTAAAAGAGTGAAAGGGAGGGGAGGAGGGAGAAATTACCTCAGTATCGCTTAGGG
>NW_015207388.1:0-1702 GCF_001447785.1 Gekko japonicus | reverse complement strand
GTATTTTCCTTTCTGGACCCTCCATCTCAAAAGCATAATAAGAACAAAGGGAAGACAGTTATTGCTGGAGATCTGGGTGACAGGAACTGTTATGTTCTAAGTTTAGTTTATGTTGTTTAGTTATGATTGTGCAGATAATATCAGGGCTCTATTTGTAGCAGGAACTCCTTTGCATATTAGGCGACATGACACACCCCTAATGTAGCCAATCCTCCAAGAGCTGACAGAGCTCTTCTCACAGGGGCTACTGTAAGCTCTTGGAGGATTGGCTACATTAGGGGTGTGTCGCCTAATATGCAAAGGAGTTCCTGCTACAAAAAGAGCCCTGCTAGTATCCTAGTTTCCTTTGTCGTGATTGGCTGACTAATGAAGACCTCCTAGTGGTCCTGTAGCCATGCAGGGTACCCTATCAGAAAGCTCCGCTTAGGTCCAATCAGACCTCATGAAAGTAGCAACATTGTATATAGTTAATATTGGAGTAGTATACGTTTGGGTGCCGCTCTTCTCAGAGCAGATCAGAGCTGACCAATGTTATGAATGAAAGCCTCGTTATTGATCATCGTCTCCTGCCTGTCAATACTTAAAAGGAGCCAAAACATGTTTGGTAACAGAAAGCAAGAAACAATGCTCATGAGAACATAAATTTTGTCCTTTCATTTTAGTGCAGTTAAGCAGGAGGAGGAGGAGGTTGTCAGTCTTGGTACATTTTGCAGTTTGGACTGAAGAGGGCAGAAGATTCATAAACATTCCTTATCGCCGTGCATGTACCTTCTTGGTCGTCTGGATCTATTCGCACATTGGAGAATCACTGCGTTGGTTTGGGATTTATTTTTCCTGAGACAATCAACATGCCATGGATACAGTGGGTCAAGTACTAGTGATGTGGGTGCACATCCTTATGCTTCTCTTGACCAGTGTTGTCAATGCTTGCTCCCAGTTCCTGCGAAAGATATATTTCAGAAAAGGGCTCTGTCTTGGTTGCTCTTGGCTGCCAATGCAAGAAAGAGAGCTCAGGAAGGAACCTCGTTCTGGTTTTCTCATTGAACAAAGCTGTGATGGCATGTCCTGGCAGGCACACAGGTTCCCTGCTGTTATTAGGTCTACTCTCAGAGCCAGGACTGGAGGGAGAACTTCATGCTGCAAGTGTGGGATGATGAACAATGAATGTCTAATTTTCAAATGACCTGATCGACTTTTATGGCAATTATATCAGCCCTAAGAGAATGACTACTGTGGGGGAGAGTGGTTAAACAAGTATAAAGCCAACAGTCATGATAGTCTGACCCACAATAAAACAAAGCAGCATATTTTGAGCCTGAATGTTAATTGAGATCAGCGTCCTATCTGAATTGAATGTAAGTTACTACTAGGTTGATTAGTTGTAATTTGAAATATCTTGTATGTGTTCATAACAAAGGTAATATTACTATGTTACAGATTCTTAAGACTTGTTGTCTAACATTTATGAAACTGAGAGCTTTGGCACCACTATGTAAGTAAGCACTAAGATTATTGTATTGTCTCTTGTCTCTTGTTATTGGTGTAGCCCATATTCTAAAAATTGTATTTTTGTACACTACAGAATATCTCCTGAAGAAGATCCATTTTTTTGAAACGTTGTTAAGTAATCCGGAGACGACGTTGATTGTGTACCTTGGTTCATGGATGGTTCATGTAGTGCTTTAGATTGCAATACATAAAC
>NW_015207387.1:0-1618 GCF_001447785.1 Gekko japonicus | reverse complement strand
CCACTCCACAAGGTAAAAGAGTTTATTGTATTTCAACTTCAAGTCCAGAATGCATGATACTTCATAGTGCAGTTCACCATCCACCAGAAGAGGGGGAGGTGTCACCACATCAGGGCGCTAAACATTAGGACCAGGGTCCTTTTAAAATAAGCTGCGATGGAAAACAGCATGTATCTGTCTCAATGTTTTTGGTAATTCCAATTCCACAGACACGTCATTAATTCTACACAAAACCTTAAATGGTCCAATATACTTCCAGCCCAGTTTTCTGCTAGGCTGCAAACATTGCACGTTCTTGGTTGACACATACACTGAGTCTCCAGGCTGACTATCCCAACCCACCACCCTTTTCTTATCAGCCTGCTTCTTATATGCCTCTTTGGCTGCATCCAAAGTGTTGCACAAGACCGGCCAGGATTCCTGTAGAGTTTTGCACCAGTACCCAGCCGAGCCCATCTTCGGAATAATGGGAGGTTTAGCCAGAAATGGTAAAGGGGGACTCTCATAGCCATACACTGCCATGAAAGGCGAAACCCCCGTGGAGGAGTGACAGGCATTGTTATAACCACTCAAATTACTGACATGTTACGACTAGGGGGCCGGTCAGTTATAAAATCCCTCGAGATAACTTCCCACAGTCGTCCAGGAGTGGGCAAAGTCTGTAATAGTCCTGGTGGTTTACCAGGCTGAGGTTTGCACATGATACATGTTTGGCATGACTGCACAAAAAGTGACAAGTCCTTTCACATGCCCGGCCACCAAAACTGGCGTTGGAGTAAATGCAAAGATTTCACAAACCCAAATGCCCAGCTAACTTATTCACATGCACCATGGCCATGATTTCTCCCCGTAGTACCTTTGGAATGAACAGTTTATGGCCGTGATACCAACAGCCATCCTTGTGTTGTTCCACCCCTCCTCCTTTTCAAGTTCTTGCTGGTCAGAGTCATTGAAGGCGGAAGCAAACTTGCTCACCCAAGGTGAGACGTCATAAGGAGGGGGGAGGCACGACTTTGACTGCTCATAGTAACTGCTCCTCCCAGCTGGGAGGGCATGAACATCGAGTCTAGTACCTTCTCCCTCTGGATGTCATGTTGCGGGAGGCAGGACAATGCGTCAGCCAAGGAATTATATTTCCCCGGGAAATGGTGGAGGGTGAATTGGAACTTAGAGAAAAAATCAGCCCACTGCAGTTGTTTAGCATTCAGGTTTCTGGGCATTCGGAGTACCTCTATGTTTTTATGGTCTGTCCACACTTCGAATGGGACCCTCGCCCCCTCCAACCAATGGCACCACGTAGAAAAGTCTAACCGAATGGCGCCAGCTTCCTTGTCCCACATGGACCAATTGCGCTCAGTGTCATTAAACTTGTGGGACACATAGACGAGGGGGCGGAGGTGTCCATCCTCCCCCTCTTGGAGGATGCCCCCCATAGCGGCATCTGACGCGTCCTCCTGGACCACAAATTTATTATTTTCATCGGAATGGGCCTACACAGGCTCGGAAGTGAAAAGAGCCTTGAGTTGGTTGAATACCTCTTGGCATTCTGCCGTTCACGTCAGTTTAGCCCCCAGTTTTGTAGTATCAGATCCTTTCCCCTTTGTCTTTAGCAAATCCA
>NW_015207386.1:0-1845 GCF_001447785.1 Gekko japonicus | reverse complement strand
TAATGTTATCAATTTTATGACATTTGATGCTTTTATGTTGTATCTAAGCAGGGGTCATTTCCTGAGGGAGCGCACAGGAGCGGAGCTCCAGCAGTAAAGAGCCCAGGGGGCGGGCACATGCAACAAGCCCCACCCCCTGCTCCCAGCAACCCTCAGTCAGAGCAAGAAGCAGCCAGGTAAGCTGCAGAGCGCCCCCACGGCCCACGGTCCAAAACAGTCCAGTGGCACCTTTAAGACCAAGGTTTATTCAGGTACAAGCTCTCCCTCCTCCGCAAGGGCAGATCTGCACATTTCTCCCCTCCCCCCAATAGCTAGCAATCCAAAAGAGTTCAGTGGAGCCGGAGTGGTGGGTGTTGCCTTCTGACACACTTCCGGTGATGTCAGAGGGTGTGGCGTATGCAAATGAGTTATGCTAATGAGCTCCTGCACCTCTTTTTCTACGAAATGACCCCTGGTTATAATCCCAGGAGATCTCCACTAACTCAGCTTTCGGCTGTGCTCCTGCAGAATGCAGGGGGCTGGACTAGATGACCTGCGAGGTACCTTCCAACTCTAACGTTCTATGGCAGCCGGTGCGTCCCCCCGAAGCTGAGTGAGCGTGAGCTAGCTCACAGTTTTTCAGCCTCCAGCTCACACATTTTTGTCTTGGCGATGGCTCCAGAGCAAGCTAACTGATGCAGTGGCCAAATCGCTCGCTCACGACTTTCATGCCGGTAGGATTTGGGCTCACAAGACTCCACGGTTCAGAGGGAACGTTGGCTTGGCAGCCGGCGAAGATGGACTGAGCTCCGTCCCCACTGACCCCTCCCTGTGCCCTCCCACCCCTGAGCCATCCAGCCTGCCCCTCCTCCCCACGGCAGGTCCCTCTTCCCCGCCCCCACGGTGTCAAGGGTGTTGCGGAAGGCCACGGGAAACCCTGGAGGCAATGGGCGTTTTCCGCCCGGCTCCTTTGGCTGGATATCAAACAAAACCAGCGGGGAGAAGCAGGCCGTGTCTTGCAGAGCCCTGGCGGGGCCTTCCGGTCCAGCAGCCGCCCTGTTGCGTAGCAGCCCGGTGCAGGCCGTTATAGCCCAGGGCCTGCTCAGGGCGACTGAGATTTACTTCGTTGCCCCAAGCGAGGTACGCCCGTCTCCTCCTGGAGCCCTGTGGCTGCCAACTCTGGGTTTGGAAATTCCTGGAGATTTGGGGGGGTCAGGGACCTCAGCAGGGTACACAACACCATCGATTCCACCCTCCAAAGCAGTCCTTTTCTCCTGGGGAACTGGTCTCTATAGGCCAAAGATCGGTTGTGATTCCGGGAAATCTCCAGTCCCCACCTGGAGGCTGGCAACCCTGTGAGCAGTGAAGACTCCGGCAGGGGGGCCACCTGCTCAGGCCCCTGTGACATCAGAGCAGGCCAGCCAATGGCAGCAAGAGACACTGGGCACATAGAAGAAGAAGAAGAAGAGATTGGATTCATACCCCACCCTTCACTACCCAAGGGAGTCTCAGAGCAGCTGACCAACTCCTTTTCCCTTCCCCTCCCCACAACAGACACCCCCTGTGAGGCAGGCGGGGCTGAGAGAGCTCTCTCAAGGACTGCCCTTGAGATAACAGCTCTGACAGAACTATGGCTTGCCCAAGGTCATCCAGCAGCTGCAAGTGGAGGAGTGGGAAATCAAACCCGGTTCTCCCAGATTAGAGTCCGCTCAGGGGCCAAGCACCCGCTTCACACACAAAAGGCCCTGGGTTCTATCCTTGCCACCTCTGCTTTGAAGGGCTGCAGGTGCTGGGAAAGGCCCTTGAGCGGAGAGAGGGCTGGAGTTACTCAGCGGTGTGGTGTCGTGGTTAGGACCGCGGACTCTA
>NW_015207385.1:0-1861 GCF_001447785.1 Gekko japonicus | reverse complement strand
GGACTTAAAGCGTGGCCAGATGGCAGCTTTCTGTTCTTCCAGGGTATCACTGTAATATACACCCAGGGACATGGGAAGAGGATGTCTTGGGCACAGAAATGTAAAATCTCCATAAATCGTGAAACCACAAGATAAAAAAATTTAAGGCTCTTGATTTTGGGAAGAGAAATGATGGGGAAGATTGATGCATGAACAATCATTACTTTTTTATCAATCCCAAAATTGTTTACTGCCTTAATAACATACAATGCATCAGTTATAACTTAATTAGCCATATTAATGAATTTTAAATGTTTACAAGCCAGTAGCAGGGGGTGGGGGAGCTGAGTTGTAAACTGTTGCATATCTCATGTTTGTCATCTAAGAGGCTGAAAATAAAATTTGTGTTTTCTATCATGAACAAATGAAAGCCTGTAAATTCGTCTCTTAAAGTCACAGTAGCATATCTGAGTATAGAACTGAACTTTATACCATTGAAAACATTTATCTCCTAGTATATTGTATACATTATAACATATTAACTGTGGACAAAGCCACATTTAAACAAACAAAATATTTTCCAAGGCTGTATTTGGCTCTTCGGCTTTGAAACGGAGATGAGCACCGCAACCCTAGAGTCGGATTCGACTGGCTTTCGAGCAAGGGAACCTTTACCTTTACTATATTGTATACATTATAACATATTAACTGTGAACAAAGCCATATTTAAACAAACAAAATATTTTCCAAGGCTGTATTTGTTATCTGTCTACGCTGGACTCGATGTTCTTTAATGACTTAGATAATCTTGCACAAAGACCTTCATGCTCTGCATTTTGAGTCAGTAAAACTTTGTCTTAAAAAGCATTTCACTCATTCCTGATTCAAAGAAGGTTTTTTGGATGCTTCCCAAAACTTCAGATGTTTCCATTAGAAAAATGGAAAAAGTCTTGAGGAGGATGGAAAACTTTCTGGGCTGTCACATCTCTTCTTGGGCAGCACCTGCGTTTATTTAATATGTTTCAGTAATACCAGATAACCACTATCACCATGTGCTGTAGTTTCTAGAGGTTTTTTTTAAATTGCAGTATGTAGTTTGGAGTAGGATAAACCTGTGACAACAAGATGATTCCTTGCAGGTTATGTACTGCTCTAGAGCTGGATTTTGGAAAGAATTGTGTGTGCAGAGTAATTATATTTTCAAATATCTCTTCACTATTATGAATGCTAAAAACTCACCTTTAAATATCGAAGCTTAGACTGTTAGGATTCTATTTAGGGTGCTGGCTGTCTGGAAAAAAACTTTTAGTTATGTATTCACTATCTGCAAAAATAACTTTTTAGTTAAACAAAGGTATCATTGTCTCCTGGATAGCTGAGTTATACTGACAGCAATGTTCCCTCTAAGCTGTGGAGTCTTGTGAGCAAAAATTCTACTTTGTGACCCATTGGCATTAAAGTTGTGAGCAAGTGATTTGGCTGCTGCATAAATTAGTTTGCTTGGAGCCATCCTTCCTGAGCTAAGACAAAAATGTGTGAGCTGGAGGCTAAAGAACTGTGAGCTAGCTCACACTAACTCAGCTTAGAGGGAACAGTGACTGACAGTAGTGTTAATGAGCTATCTTGTCATCCCAATCGATAAGGCCATTGTCCTGAATTCTAACAAATAATTAGCTGCTCATGGTCCCATTTGTACCATACAAGGGCTGTCATTTGTCATAGAAAATCTACTCTTGGTTACCTATTTGCAATATAACATGTATTTAGTAGATACACATTGTATGCATACTTCTCCTGGTAGTTAAAATATAAGTTTAATAGGCTGTTATCAAATTGCTACTACATGATGCACTTTTTTACTGAATAATTAACTATATGTTTT
>NW_015207384.1:0-1668 GCF_001447785.1 Gekko japonicus | reverse complement strand
CTTAACCTCTGAGCCACCGCAGCACCTGGTTCAGACATTCATACAAAATACTTGCACCTGTGTCCAGGGCAAAGAAACCTATTACCTTAGATTTTTAAAACAACAGATCTTCACTCACAAGACTAGGTCAGATTATTAGTTTAGCTCAGTGATTCTTAACTGGGTGTGGACTACAGATCTTGAGGGGCATGTGGAAACTTGGAGGGGGCAGCCACTCCCCCCACTTACAATGGCTTCTCACAGCAAATGAAGATCTTTTTCATATTCTCCCAATCTGAAGGATGAAATCTCAGATTGTGAGTCTCCCTCATCCTGGCATTTCAAGAGCGGCACACAGCAAACAGGAATCAAATCCAACATTAAGGAGCTGGCTGATGACCATTATGTATATGGATTTCACTGAACATATTTCTGAAGTCTATGTACCTTACATAGGGTTGGCAACGTCCAGGTGGTGACTGGAGATCTTCCAGGATTACAACTGATCTCCAGATGACAGAGATCAGTTCACCTGGAGAAAATGTCCACTCTGGAAGGTGGACTCTATGGCATTATACCATATTAAAGTATATGACCAAGACCCTGCCCTTCCCAGACTCCACCCTCAAATTCTCCAGGTATTTCCCAACTTGGAACTGGCAACCCCAACCTTATGCACACATTTTAAATATACCTCTTTTAGTTCCAGCTTTCACATAATCTAATGATAATGTTATACCTTTTAAATATAGTGGTAGGTAAAGCATTTCTTTCGCTAGTAGTCTCAGAATCCAACTCCTTGTTCAAGTCCCAGAGCCCCCAATGATGACATTACTGCAACTGATCAAGATCTGGTCTATAAAATTCCATTAGCAACATATTGTGTTTTCCAAGATAGCATTTCTCTAGCTGGAAATAAAACACCAGACTTTGGTTTGGTCCAGAAAGGCAGTTCTAAATGTCATTGTTTTAATATCTGTCATCTGTCTCTACAAAGTGAAGTACCAATCCTCCCTTCAACACAATTTTCTTCACAAGAATACTTGTAATCTACTTGATATAATTTTCTCGATTCTGTACCATCTTACCTTTTAAGAATATCTGGATTATCATATGTGAGGTAACTGCGACCGATAAACTGAGGAATTTCAATTGCTTCCATAACAGCTAGAAGAGTAAGAGGGAAAAATATTAAAAACAGGCTTTACTTGCGATAACAGCTGTATTAACAGGGTAACAAGACTCAATAAACATGAAGAAAAGTTGATGAATGTGAGTCCACAAAACATATTTAGGCAACAACCCGCTCTCAATGGAACCCAGACAAAATGGCATCTTGATGTGACTCAAAAAGAATCTTGGCCCCAAATAAAAACAAACCCCAAAAGCATGGTGAGGGAAATTATAAGTCCTGGTCTGCTCAAATTCTACTTGATGGGAGTAATTAGGAATGAGCACTGGGTTCATATGTAGTCTTCTTGGTTCTCCTCCATGGGAATCAAAGGTACTACGTGAACTAGTGAGAGCCCAATTTGATTTAATTTGCCTCATCCTTTGAGAGAGAAAGTGGGTTTTATTTTACACAGTTGGAAGTATACCCCACTGGAATACTGGGCTAACTGTAATGAACTGAAAATAAAAATGCAGGATATTTCTTCATACAGGTGAAGTACCATCTGACAGAGCCTA
>NW_015207383.1:0-1616 GCF_001447785.1 Gekko japonicus | reverse complement strand
AAAATAAGCTGGGGCCGGCCCTGGTTGGGCCAGCCCTGTTTGTTTGGAAAATTTATTTGCCCCTTTCCAGAAAACCTGCTCAAAGCTGCTTACAAAATAAAACGTGATCAAATCATAACACATGAAAGTCATTAAAAAAAAATCAAGGGGACTGGTTTCAGGGAACTCTTTGTTCTTTGCTGCTCCTCAGTTTGGCTTTGTCCTTTACCTCGACCGTGTCCATGTCTCTCCGAATGACTCCCACAGCGTCATCTCCTTTGGTGTTAGATGTCCTTTTAGGAAATCTGTGGTATCTTTAGAAAGAAGTGGACTGAGGACAGATCTTGCAAGGTCAGGACCACCACAGCTATTCACAATCTAGATTATACATGAGAAAGTGTAAAAAAAAAGAAAAGAATTGACAATGAAGTTTCAAAATGCTTGACAAACAATTAGTTTTTAATTCACTTCTAAAGCAATACACTGGGAATCTAATGGGCCATCTCAAAACTTCAGTGATCTGATTTAAGTTTGGGATTTTGTAAACCTGTCAGTTTTCTGTATCTTTAATTTGAAGCAGTTCAGTGAACCATTTCTGAATTAATGCATGACATGGCTCCTAGAATAATTACCAAACTATGTTGTTGGCATGAATCAAAAAAGCTCATAGGCTGCGGTCACACACACTAAATAATTCACTTTCGGTGCACTTTCCAACTAGATTTTGCCAGTTTACACAGTAAACTCTAGTTGGAGAGTGCACTGAAAGTGGATTTAAAGTGGATTATTTAGTGTGTGTGTGACCGCAGCCATAGACAGTCCTACAACTGGCATCTATCAAGTTATCCAGCCACGTTTCATAAGACCATCAAAGAGGGGCTGTGGCTCTGTGGTAGAGCATCTGCTTGGCATGCAGAAGGTCCCAGGTTAAATCCCTGGCATTTCCAGTTAAAAGGATCAGGTAGGAGGTGATGCAAAAGACCTCAGCCTGAGACCCTGGAGAGCCACTGCCAGTCTGAGTAGACAATACAGGCCTTGATGGTACCAACTAGGGGTGTGCAAAAAAAAAAAGTTCGGCCTGATTTGGATTCGGCAGAAAGACTCCTGCATGTCAATTTCAGCCGGCAGAAAGACTCCCGCATGTCAATTTCGGCAGTACCAGCCAATTCAGAAGTCTTTCCACCAGCCCAATGTCGATTTCGGCCCCATCATATTCTGTGGGCCATTGAAGTCAATAGCGAAAACATAGGGTCTATTCTGGGGGCCAGAGGGGAGAGGGTTTGAGGGAGAGATTCCAAACTCACAGGGTAGCTTCTGGGGCCTCAACCCAAGATACCCGCCATGTTTCAGGAACATTGGAGCAGGGGGGTCCAATTCTACGGGCCCCCAAACAGGTTGCCCCATCCCCTCAATTGTTCTCTATGGTGGGAAAAAATCTGAATCGGCCTGCAGCAGCCCGAAAGGGGCCTGAATGGGCCATTTTCGGGGGTGCATTCGGTTCAGATGAACCAAAAACACACCCCTAGTACCAACAGTTTTATAACTGCTTCAGGCATCGTGGATAACCCATTCTAAGGATACCCATAGAATTCACTCCAGGAACCGTTTCCAGATATCCTCACATTTTAGTTTCAAGC
>NW_015207382.1:0-1641 GCF_001447785.1 Gekko japonicus | reverse complement strand
CTCAGGGCTTGAACAAGCTAATTTCTCTGCCCCCCTTTCTTTTAGATGACTCTTGACATTCCATGTTTCTAGGTGTATCCTAGCTGAAGCATTCTACACCAACTGAAGCTTCTGAACACATCTTAAGCTTCACTTTATTAGCCTACATCTACTACAAAACTACCTCCAGGCACCAGTTCAGGGTTTCTACAGCTTCCCCAGGATCTTAATTTGCCTTTGAGGCTTTCTGAATTAATATACAAATGCTAACCTGACAAACAAATCACAAGGTTTACCACTGCCAAACAAGCCTTCCAGAACGTATGTACCCAGTTGTGTTGAAACCCCAAGTTGAAAGTAACAGAGTTTGACCACCCATCCTTAAAAATGATGTCTCTTGCAGGATTTCTTGCGTAACCACAGCTGGGATACAGCAAGGAAGAGGATGTAGAAAGGAGGAAAGGCCAGAGAGGTACAGAAGATGTGAACCAAGAGAAGAATGGGAAAACATTAAGTGAGATGCAAAGTGATGGGAAAATTGGTGGAACCAAGCAAGGAGACGGAGGATGCAAATGAAGCCAGGGGGACAGGGAAAGAAGCAGTAGGCTAGCTGCTTGGAAAGGAGCAAAAATAAGCAGGAAGTGGAGACTATGTAGGTGAAACTACATCAGCCACAAGAAAGTGAACAGCTCCTCACAACCACAACCAAGGGGGCACAAAGGTGACATCAGTCCATCCTGTGAAGGAGGTGCCCAACTTGGGTGAAGTAACCATACAGATCCAACCTCTGTACTCAACTGGAGAATAAATTCAAACAATTGAAACAAATACTAGCTCTGGGCCTGCCTCTGCAAGATGGAGAACCAACATACAACAGATACCGTGCACAGATGAATTATAACCTGTCATAAATAATTTTATATATTTAGAAAAATATTATTACAACTCTAGATTATCATCACAGTCATGCAAACCAAACTTTTAAAGCCACACACACACAGTTAAACATGAAATCATTACACTGTTATTCTTCTTTCTTGCTGGGAATGTGCAGGATTACAACTGCTTCACACCTGTATAATGCCAGCCTAGCCACAATGTGGCAGCTGCTGGCACAGTAGGACCATAGTACTGTTGTGCCCAACTGTGTCCACATCAGTTGTAGTTGTTGCTTTGCACCAACCACTGTCAAAATTTTCACCAAAGGCCATGAACTGCCACTTTCAGCATTTTTTCCTGGTTTCCTTGGGAAAAATTATGTGCCTTATGGACAACTATAGACTTTTTGCACAATTAGTACACAGTGATATTTAATTTATATATTGTTGAGCTGGCACAGTCATCAATGACATTTTTACCTCCTGTGGTCCAGTTTCACATAGTAAGATATGGAAGCTTCAGTTATTTGAAAAAAACCCACACCACCCCTGCCACTACTGGAGTGGATGGGAAATGATGTTATCGTTATCATTATGGTGAACCTACATGAATAGTGTTTCCATATATTATTAGAGGACACGACGTTCAGGAAGTAGGAGGGTTTTGCAATTACCCCATTACTTGTGAACTAGGCACAAACCTTGCATTATGCCCCTTATCACTTTTCCACCCTTTTTCTTTATCATACTTCAATACCTCAAAACAAAGCACTCAAACTAACAA
>NW_015207381.1:0-1698 GCF_001447785.1 Gekko japonicus | reverse complement strand
CGTGCTGGCGGTGCGCACGCATCCAGGGACGCCTCCCAGAGCCCGGCGAGGCTTCCCCGCCGGGCTCTGAAATTAACTTGGCAACCCTACTACCTCCCATTTGTGTGCTTTTTTGTTTGTTTGTTTAAGTGTTTTTATTTAGCTAATTATGTTATTTATAGCCCACCTTTCTCACTGAGACTCAAGGTGGATTACACAATGTAAATCAGTGCAGTCAATAGGATAATGCATCTAATAAGCAATGTGATAGGACTAGGAACTGCAGGGATTTGCAGCGGAGGTGTCATCTGAACAAAGCATGAGTAGGAAACTCGACGTGTTAAACAAGGCAGAATATGGCACGGCATCAGTAGAAAAATATGGCATTTTCGTGGAACAGTCTGTCACGTTGTATAGCCCTGTTTGCTTTCTAAAAAACGCCTTCTTGAACAAGTCTATTTTGCATAGTTTGTGAAATACCTCTTTAGGCAGCCTGTTCCTAAGATAGCCAGTTTGGTGTAGTGGTTAGGAGTGTGGACTCTAACCTGGGAGAACTGGGTTTGATTCCTCACTCCTTCACATGCAGCTGTTGGCATGACCTTGGGTCAGTTACAACTTCTTTCAGAGCTGTTATCTCAGGATCAGTTCTCAAGAGAGCTCTCTCAGCCCCACCTACCTCACAGGGTGTCTGTTGTGAGAAGGGGAAGGGAAAGGAGTTTGTAAGCTGCTCTGAGACTCCTTTAGGTAGTGAAGGGTGGAGTATAAATCCAGACCGATTTCACACAAGAGCTGCGCTGCTGTCGCGCCTCCCTTTGCCCCGCTTCTACTGGTCAATTTCCCACTCGAAGCCACGCGGCCACATTTTGACCCGCGGCTTCGCCCGATTTCCCCCACGGTTTCGTGATCCTGTTTTTTGAGGATCACGAAACCGCAGGGGAAATTGGGCGAAGCCGTGGGCCAAAATGCAGCCACGTGGCTTCGAGTGGGAAATTAACCAATAGAAGCAGGGCAAAGGGAGGCGGGACCGCGGCGCAGCTCTTGTGTGAAATCGGTCCCAATCTCTTCTTTTCTTCTAGGGTGTGGGCCTCTATAGAGAAGGGAGTTGTCGATCTTGCTATGGGCAGCGTGGCCCTTGTGGAATTTTGTATATTTATGTGTGTTTTTAATCTTGTCTTTAAAAAATGGGCACTAAGACATGCTAAACATTTCAGTCCACTTCAGCGACCATTTGCAAGTGGGTTTTGCCATTTCACACAGTAAAATTCAGTTGCAAAGTGTACTGAAAGTGGATCAAACACACATTATTTAGTAAATAATCTTAACGTGTTTTAGTGGGGTACATGGGGCTCCCCGAGGACTACCCTGTCCAGGTATCTCGCTTTATTACGCACAATACAACTTTCATTCATCCGTTTGTTCTTAAGGTCAACGAAGCGATTTCCTTGCTGTCCTCTATGACTATCCCACCCCGGATGTAGGCCAGCCGATATTTCAAGTCGGGGAGAAACTACGCGTGATTGCAGAGTAAGTGTTTACTTGTTGTTTTATCATCCTCTTCCTCTCGTTTTCCCCCCCTCCATTTTACCTGCCCACCTTGCCAAACCCCCGCGGGGGGCGGGTAAATTCCGAATCCGGGAGGCCCATTACCCGCCGCCTGCGTCTGAAACATCAGAGTGGAGAGGGACTGTCCATCCGGCCCCAAAAAGTCCTTACAAGTTG
>NW_015207380.1:0-1643 GCF_001447785.1 Gekko japonicus | reverse complement strand
TTGTTGCATTTTCTCTCTGGCAAATTTAAGTAGTACATCTCTAGGGGCCCCTCCCCTCCCATTCCTTTGCAGCCGGTGCACCCTTTGAACATCCTCTGCCATTATCACTACCTCATTTGTTTGTAACCACTGTATCAGGGTCTCTTCCAATTTGTTTGCAGAATCCTCTTCTGATATCCCTGATAGAATAAGATTGGCTCTTCTATTCCTATCTGACAAGTCGTTTATTTGACGAGTCAGTGAAGATATTTTTAGCTCATTAGCTTCAGCAAGCTCTTTGGCTGTTTTTTTAAAGTTTTTTAGTTTTTTTAATTTATTGAATGACAAAACATATACAGATATTGATTTAGAAATTTAAATTTATTTTAAAAATGACTCTGACTATAGTGTCTCTCAGGTCATCTGGGATGCAATGAAGGCATTGGTCAGAGGGAAGTACATTGCAATTACTTTAATCTTCTGTGGAGACCTCCCCTCTAGTGCCACTCTTTGGCTGTTGTAGCGGACTGCTTTATAGTGGCTATTTCTTCTCCAGCTTGGGGATCCAACAGACTGCTGGGAAATGAAGGCTAATGTGGCTTCATTTCATTCCAATATAGCATTCTTCTTTGTTCCAGAAGTATTTCTCTTACACAGTATGATATATGTTCTCAATTGATATCAAGTATTTGATCTTGACTTAATTACAACTGTATGCTTAGTATTTGCTAGGCATATGGAATCAACGGGTTGTTCCTAGATTGAAGGGGAGGTCATAAAAACGGAGTGTGTTACATTAAAAGTTTACAGCTGTACGGAAGTCAAAAGATGTAGATCACTTGGATGTTTATTGAAATGTTGTGATTTACTATAGAATATGATATAAAGTAGTGGTAGGTGATATATATGCATATGCATACATTCATATCTTCCTAATGAAAGAAAACAGAAGAAAATATCTTCAGGTCAGATCAGGACTCCAGGATTACTTTCCACGTGATACTGGTTTTGAGAAGCTAACCTTTCCGTGTTGGCATAAGTGCACAGTCTTCTTGACAATGGAGGTATTATGTGTGCATCAAATGTGCATGTAATTTATGGGCAGACATGGGCTATAAATAGAGCAGCTCAGGGTTCCCAGTATTCACATTGATGGTTTTATACTTGAAAGGCAACTGAGAGAAGCCACGATGAAAGTTCAGGCTCTTGCCGCTACTCTTCTTGTCTTTCTCCTTTGCCCAAATGTCAAGGGAGAAGAGGTAACGTTGCCTTTTATTTCTCTTTGAAGTCCCATATGACACATTTTATTAACATTCAGGAAGATCGTCAGTAAACTTTGAAGCAAGGACTGCATGATTTCTTGGGATCCAGAATGCTTCTTCAAGCTTGACCAAATGTGAGAACTGGAGAATTCCAGACCACGAAATTGGATTAGCAGTGCTTTTCTTCCCCTCAAAAGCTCTGGGAAGCACAGCTCTGTGAAAAGGGGAAACTTCTCTAGGGGAGAATTCCCAGCACCTGAACAGTAACTTCCAGAATGCTTTGTCGGAAGCCATGACAATTAAGCTGTTATCAAAACCAAAAGTCTGAGTTACACAAAGTCTTTTAAAATAAGATATTTTGGCTTAGTTTTTATTTTATTTTTTTTTAATCCCCCGAAGGGT
>NW_015207379.1:0-1248 GCF_001447785.1 Gekko japonicus | reverse complement strand
CAGAGTAGATTTTGGCATGAGGCTGTTTGGGAATGAAGCTTGCAGTCACACCTTACTCACGGGATTAGAGTTAATACCCACTGTTTTGCATCCATGGATTCCATTGTCTCCTGTAAGGACTTGCAAACTCCTCTATGCATTGTTCTTTCTAATATTTTAATACACATAACAGGAAGTAAACATTGATAGTACCGTTGTGTCAAGTACCAGACAATGACCAGGATGTGTCTTCAGACTAGGAAAACATAATAATCCTTACTTTGCAATCAAAAACCCCCACCACTCTCATTATCCAGCAATCAATTAATCAGTCCATTCAATCTGAATCAACTTGTGTGTCACCCAGACCTATGAAGCTACGGAAGAACAGGGTGGAACAAGAAGCCAAAGCGACCACATATCATTAGAAGGGGAAAAAACTTCTTTAAGTGCCTGCATGGATTCCTCAAGAACAAGTCATGTCAGGCTAACCCTATCTCTTTTTCAGGAGGAGGAGGAGATTTGATTTATACCCTGCCCTTCACCTCAGAGTCTCAGAGCGACTTACAGTTTCCTTCCCTTCCTCTCCCCACAACAGACACCCTGTAAGTGGGGCTGAGAGAGCTCTTTTGAGAACTGCTCTTGAGAGAACAGCTCAGAGAGAACTTGTGACTGACCCAGGGTCACCCAGCAGCTGCATGTGGAGGAGTGGGGAATCAAACCCGGCTCTCCCAGATTAGAGTCCACCGCTCTTAACCACCACACCACGACACCAAACTGGCTCTTGTTGGAGCAGGGGAACGCTGTGGGCGTAGTTTATCTTGATTTCAATTAGACTTTTGATCGGGTTCCACGCAATATCCTCATTGACAAGTTGGTAAAATGTGGCTTGGATCCTATTACTATTAGGGGGATTTGTAAGTGGTTGACAGATTACACACAAAGAGTGCTTGTTGATGGTTGTTAATGTTCCTTGTCTTGGAGAGGAGTGATGCGTGGAGCGCCTCAGAGTTCTGTCCTGGGCCCTGCGTTGTTCAACATCTTTGTAAATGACTTGGATGAAGGAATAGAGGGGATCCTCAATACAGGTCTCAGTTTGAAGCTGTGGAAGAAGCGGATGGAACAACAAGCCAAAGTGGCCACTCATGGCCAGAAGGGAAAAAAAACTTTCTCTAAGAGTTTATTTTGTCAACGTCATTAGAATAACAATAACAACACAGTAATTTCAAATTACAAAAGAGTGCTAGCATTAAAATTGCTTCACTACTG
>NW_015207378.1:0-1678 GCF_001447785.1 Gekko japonicus | reverse complement strand
ATTTTTCAGGTATATTGAACCTGAAAAAAAACCCCAGCATTTCCTGATATCCCCTAATACCAATACCGGTATGGTATTCAGATTCGGAAATACTTGAGAAACCTGGTCCCCATAGGGTATAATGGAGAACTGATCTGGAGATATCTGGGGTTATGGATGGACTGTGTTTTGAGGTAGAGGCACCCAATTTGTAGCATAGCTGCTGGTGCCTCTCCTCAAAAAAACCCCCCAAGTCTCATAAAATTTCACCAAAGGGTCCAATTCTATGGGCCCCCAAAGAAGGTGCCCCATCCTCTATTGAAAACAAAGGAGAAAAAAGAGCATTTCAAGGGATCACGGCCCCCTTAAAATGCCTTCTCCAAGCCACACAACTCCATGGCTTGGAGAACTCCAAAGGCATTTAAAGTTCTTGCAGTCCCTTTAAGCACCTTCCAAGGTGAACTTGGCAGCCCAGGATCAGCCAGGGCAGCAGAAGCTCTCTGCTCCGCACCACCCTGACTGATCCTCTGAGCTCCAAGCTGCAAGAAAGGATCCGCCAGGGGGAGTACGGACCTCTCAGTTCCGTGCCACCTTGGCTGGGACTTGCCTTTCTCCTCAATACCCTGCTGTTCTCCTCAATGGGGACCAAAAGTGGCTTACATCATTCTCCTCTCCTCCATTTTGTCTCTGATCTGTATTTGGCTTAAATAATACCCGAAAAATACCTTATTGGTATTTTGGGGGTATTTTTGGTTTGGTTTATACTGAATGCACACCCCTAGTCACAATGATGGCATTCTCATTAGCACTTTTCAGGGCTAAGAGCATTTCATAGGTTGCCAGCTTTTGGGGAAGGGAGAATAAAATTAATCCCATCATGCTTCTCACATCATAGACCCGAAGAAGTATGAGTCAGCACTGCTCTGGAATGTTTGCATGAAGAAACCATGCGGGTTGGGCCAAAGACATAGTTCTTTCCCATGTCAGCATCCCTGGAGTGAAAGTTTATACAATAAATTGGCACAGAAAAAAAGACTTGCTCTAGCCCTTCCATTCAAAAAAAATGCATGTAAGTAAGCATGAAGCTGCCCTTGACCCAGAGTTTCCTTGTTCCTGTTGCCAAATGTAGGAAGGAAAGGAAGCTCATTTATTTATGTATTTATTTATACCCTGCCTTTCTCCTCAATGGGGACTGAAAGTGGCTTACATCATTCTCCTCTCCTCCATTTTATCCTTACAACAACCTTGCAAGGTATGTTCAGCTGAGAATGTGAGACTGGCCAAAGGTCATCTGGCAAGCTTTCCTGGTAGGGCAGGGATTTGAACCTGGGTTTCTCAGATTCTATTCTGACACTCTAACCACTATGCCACGTGAGCTCTCATCCATGGTAAGGTGATAGATAGATCACTAAGTACCAACTTCTAGTTTCTGATGCTGCCATTGGAGAGCGTTGATCCTGGACATGAGATTTATGAAGGCGATCCCTATGACCATTGTTCCCTCTGAGCTGAGTTAGTGTGAGCTAGCTCACAGAATTTTAGCCTCTGGCTCACACATTTTTGTCTTGGCTCAGGAAGGGGGGCTCCAGAGCAAACTAATTTATGCAGTAGCCAAATTGCTCACTCACAGATCAGTTCACCTGGAGAAAATGATGCCTTTGGAAGGTGGACTTTTATCGAATGATAAAAGGGTTGGAAC
>NW_015207377.1:0-1657 GCF_001447785.1 Gekko japonicus | reverse complement strand
GCACCATCCAGCCCAGACTTAACCAGCTTTCCTCAAGGATATCATGAGAATAAACTTTGTCAAATGCTTTACTGAAATCTAGATACACTATATCCACAGCATTGCCAGAATCAACCATTTTAGTAACTCTGTCAAAAAAGGAGATAAGGTTGGTCTGGCATGACTTATTCTTGATAAACCCATGCTGGCTACTACCAATTAACTCATTCCATTCAAGGTACTCACAGACATAGCATTTAATAATCTGCTCTAGAATTTTCCCAGGTATTGATGTCAAGCTGAATGGCCTGTAATTTCCCAGGTCCGTCTTTTTTCCCTTCTTGAAGATCAGGACAACATTCGCTCTCCTCCAGTCTTCTGGCACAACACCAGTACTCCAGGACATCTCAAAGATTAGAGCCAGAGGCTCTGAAATAACATCTGCAATTTCTTTTAGCACCCTGGGATGCAAGCCATCCGGCCCTGGAGATTTGAAAGTATTTAAGGCACCTAGATGCTCTCTAACCATTTCCTTACTTACTCTGGACTGGAAGTTCCTCCTTCCTTCATATGCCCTGCATTCTTCAGTTTGTATATAGCTCACCTTATGACAAAGTGAGAGTTGAGTAATTACGCTTTGTCTTCATCACTTGTTTTTCTTTGTGTTTCTTTGGCAGTGCTGTTCCTCATTGGTGCCATTCTACCATATTTAAACAGTTTGGGGTCTTTTTTCTTGCTAAGTCAGTACCTTTTTGAAGAAAAGGAGTTGGGAGTAGGAAGTTGGGAGGAAGGAGTTGGGAATACAGTTGCTAGTCAGTGGTTGGCACACAGTGGGAGACCAGAGGACGAGGGTGCGTGTATGTGAGGGTGTTCTATAACACCATGACATCGCTTCCAGGGCTAACCCAGAAGTGATATAATCATCACCATGGTGCTCTAGGATTCACTGGGAACTCTATTATTTTATCAGTGGGAGATCTAAATAGTGAGAGACCTGGTAGCATAGTTAGGGAAGATGTTATTTAAAACCAAAGGAAGACCATGAGAAGAGGAGGAAAGGGAGTTCAACTTTAAAAGTGGTTTAAGATAGCACTTAGTTGTTCTAAGCTGATTATTAAAATGCTCAAGGCCTGCCTAAGTCATTAGGCCTAAAACTTAGTTTTCCCTTCAGGCCACTATTTAAGAGGAAACATTTTCCTAGAGTAGCATAATTGCATATTGTCTGTTAAGAACTTTTTAGGGGCTGTGGCTTCTTGTTGCAGAAGGCAGTTTACAAAAAAAACCCAAACCCTAAAACCCTATATGCAATAAAGATTATTAGTAAAAGCAAGGCATAAGGAGTGAAAAGAACTTAGTCAATGATATTTCAATTAAGCAATCATTGTAGCTTGAAAATTTACTGATATGCTTTATTTGGAATTGTAAATTAAGAGTAAGTCTGATGAAGATTAACTCGAAACTGGAACGGAGCTGGCAACAAGTCTCATCTTATCTGAAAGAGGAGTTGTGAACTGGTTTGTTACTGTTAATCATATCTTAAAGAGGAGTTGTGACCTGGATTTGTTACTGTCTTATTCATCTTGTCTGAAAGAGTATTTGTTAACTTGATTGATTATTGCCTTAGGGTTCTCTCCCACAGGAAGAGATAGGTGGAATTGCTACACTTGATGTGTCATTC
>NW_015207376.1:0-1699 GCF_001447785.1 Gekko japonicus | reverse complement strand
AAAGCAGAAAGCAATATTTCTATACAACCTCTACGGCCGGCCTTTCACCGTGGTCACGGACCACAAGCCTCTGCTGGAGCTGCTCACCCCGGACTGCCAGACCCCGCAGATGCTCTCCCCCCGGGTGCTCCGCTGGTCGACATTCCTGGCCAGGTACCAATATGCGCTAGTCCACCACCCTGGTAAAGCGATGGGTCATGCCAACATCCTCAGCTGTCTCCCGCTGCCCTTCTGCAACCCGGCCCCGGCCCTGGCTCACCACATCGCCCTGCTGGAGGAGCTTCCCAACCGCCCTGTCCAGGTATCTGACGTGTCTCGCCACACTGCCCGGGACCGCGTCCTCTCCCAGGTCCGGGACTGGGTGATGAGGGGGTGGGCCACTAGCCCAGTGGGTCTGAAGTTTGCCGCTTATTCATCATGGAGGGACGAGCTGTTGACCTATAAAGGGTGCCTGCTGGTGGTGCCAGCCCTGCTGCGCATGAGGGTGCTCACAGCTTTGCATAACATACACCCGGGGATTGTACATTTGAAAGCACTGGCCCAGAGCTATGTGTGGTGGCTGGGGCTAGACACAGAGATTGAGGACAAGGTAAAGTGCTGCCAGACATGCCAGGAGTCGCAACCTGAGCCCCCCAGGGCTCCAGTGCAGCTCTGGGAGTCATCCCACAAGTCATAGGCTAGGCTCCATCTGGACTTTGCGGGACCCTTCTTGGTGGATGCCTACACCAAGTGGCTGGAAGTGGTCCCGCTGCCATCCACCTCATTTCAGTCCACCATCAGAGCTATGTGGCAGATCTTCAGTACTAACGGCATCCCGGACTCCTTAGTGACAGACAATGGGACCGCCTTCACCTCCACAGAGTTCCAGGAGTTTGTACAATATTACGGGATCAGGCATGTCCTCTCTGCACTGTTCCACCCCACCACCAACAGCCAAGCCGAGTGCATGGTCTGCACAATGAAGGAAGTGCTGCACCGCATGGATCAGGGGGACTAGGACTACAAGCTGGCCGCCTTCCTATTCAGCCAGTGAATCACCCCCCACTCCACCACAGGACGCAGCCCTGCTGAGCTACTAATGGGATTGCACCTCACAACGTGGCTAGACCATCTGCACCCCAATTGGGCACCCGAACACAGCACAGCCCCAGAGAGCCAGGAGGCACCATGGGGATTCTTCCCAGGGGACCCGGTGTACTCCTGGAACTACGCATGAGGCCCCTCATGGATTCCTGCCAAGGTAATCAGAGTGATGGGCCCCCTATCCTACGAGGTCTCCGGAGATGACGGCCAATGATTAAAGAGACACATAGACCAACTGCACCACCACCTCCTGCCTGCAGACCCCAATGGACTAGAGGACAGCGAGGATGAACGCTTCCCCCCAAGGATAGTGAACCGGCAGATCCTGATGTGTCTGCTCACGCTCTGCCTCACCAAAGAGCTCCACTCGAAGCAGCCACCAGCGACAGCCCTGAGAGGTCTCGCAGGCTGGAATCCAGCAACACACCGGCCCCTACAGAACTGGCAGGAGCCTAGCCGGAGCAGCAGAGGCCCGGGACGGAACAGACAGCCCCAGTCCCCGAAGCCTGCCATTCAACCAGGGAACGGCGGAGGCCCACATACCTCAAAGACTATGTATGTTAGGGTGACCCAAACGTTGGGGGGAGGAGTGTTATGTACTAACAAAGGGACCACG
>NW_015207375.1:0-1637 GCF_001447785.1 Gekko japonicus | reverse complement strand
GCTCCGGAGTGACCGTCCCTTCCAGTAAATTCAGGCTTCGAACCTTTGGCATGACAGGTGTACGGATCCACCTGCTAGGACCACACCTCCGGGACCCCAAAAGCGAAGCGTTGGGCTATTCCGTGGCCGCCTCTCAGATCCTTCAGCTCTTCTCCAGACCCCCACCCAATTGGGTTTTTGATGGCCACCCAAAAGAAAGAGATTGCGAAGCGCGCAAATAACTTCTTCGGCGGGTTCCCTGCGACCCTGGAGAGGCTTCCAAAGGAATCCCCGGGGAATGGCTCCTTCGTGGCCCTGCAGGGAGCGCAGCTGGAGTCCTCCAAATTCAGAAATCACCCCGATGATTTCTTTGGGATTACTCCAGCGCAATACAGTTGAAGCTGTAGGTGTAGGACTGCTTCCCTGCCACCGCTCCAAAGCGCGATGAACCCGGGGTCGTCAAGCCCTTCGCTCCCGGGGTTTCCAAGCTGAAGGAAGCTGGAGAACAGGTACGATAGCATTGCATTTGCATCCAGCCTTTAAGGTGAGACGGAGCAGCTATTAGAACTGAAGGGAGACTCAGATCTGGAGAGCCCTGGGGTTAAACCATGGGGCCCCGACCTTTCCCCAGATCTGACATGCCTGAAGTTTGGGGGATATGTCTTCACTCCGTTTGGGACAGTAGCCATGAACAGGCGAGGAGGTGGTTGTATCACACCCAGGAAACAGGGGCGGGGTGAAAATTCAGCCGGAACCCAGGGACACCTTAAAGACTAACCACATTTCCCCCAGCACACAGTTGGGGGGGGGGGCGCAAAGGCGACTGGGATCGGCTCAGAATAGCGACGGAGGTGGGAAGGGGACCAAGCGCATCTCTCTGGTCGGATCTTGTCTGCCACCGGTGCTGTGATCACACACACCAGATAATCCACTTTTGATCCGCTTTCAGTGCACTTTCCAACTGGATTTTACTGTGTGGGCTGGCAAGATGATCCAGTTGGAAAGTGCACTGAAAGTGGATCAAAAGTGGATTATCTGGTGTGTGTGACCGCAACCCAGAGGGATCCAAAACCCAGGGGTGGGAGCGCTCACTGGCTCCAGAAAGCGGTGACAATCTTCAGCCCCAAACCCAATCTGAATCGATGTCTTTAAACCAGATTAGAATTCAGATTTACTTACTGAAAGTGGATCAAGGGTTATTGAGGGTTATTGAGGGTTATTGAGGGATACTGAGGGTTATTGAGGGTTATTGCAATCCTAAAACAGTTTCCTGGGATTAAGGCTCTTTGAATAGATCCAAGAGGGATTCTGGGTAGACTTTTTTAGTATCTAAATCTGACTTTCACCGGAAGTCTGACATCTTCAGAGAATTGACTTCCCCGAAATCTACGGTCCTAGAATCCGCCTAGGTGTAAACCGGAGATCAGGAGTAAAGACACTGCAATCCAGGCGTGGGATCAGTCACTGAGCAGTTCGCGAGTGGCCTTTTACAGCTGCAGCCAGAAGCCTGGGGGTTCCACGGCCTTTGGGAATCTCAGTCTACAACTGTGGCCCGCCAGACGTACCCCTACAGCAGGGTTTGCGTCGTACCTCAAAACTATATAGGCATAGGAAGCTGCCCTAAACTGCTCTACTGGGAAGTAAGTCCCATTGTATCC
>NW_015207374.1:0-1639 GCF_001447785.1 Gekko japonicus | reverse complement strand
TGTCCCAGCCCTTTAAATTCCCACCAGTCTGTGTGACAGTATGGAGGGCTTGAAGAATGGTTTGGCCAGAGCTAGAATGCACCTTGCAGCCACTCCTGAATCATTTGAGTGGTATGCCCCCCCAAGTGTTTTGGCTCCTTGCCCAGGCCCCATGGCTGGAACTCACCACTCCTTTCTCTCAAGGGCAGAACCGAGCATTCTGGTTAACAGTCAGTTAACATAGTTTTTACAGCAAATGTGTGACAAGTAGTTTGGTGACAAAAGAGCAGCGCATTGTGTTAAGCTGGTGGCAAATGATAGAACTTAGAGGGGAGAGAGCCCCGGGCTGGAGAGAGGTTCTTGCTATAGTTTGTCCTCAGATCTCCAGACGAGGCCGATTGGTTATTCGTATTCTGGTGGTGGCATCCATTGATATTTTAGTCAAATCAATAGAAAGGTACTGTGCTGTTTTGGACTGTGTAATTGCTCACAAAATGCTTGAATCCTAACCAGCAGCATTCTGTAATGTATGTGGAATAACAGTTTCCTCGCAACATTTCCCCCCTCAAACTCTCCTATCATATTCATCACTCCTTAATATCTTGTAAATAGAAAATGCAAGTATTTTGCTAAAAGCAGGCTGAAGAACTCTTGATTCCTAAAAGTGAGAGAATCTCAGGCTGCACTGCAGATTTTACAAGAAGAAAGATTGGGCCGTTGTTAAATTAGCAACAGCACACATTTTACTGCTGTAATTAAGACAGATGACATCAAATAAGAAGCAATATGCAAATGAAGTAAATGTGGCATGGATTCAATTTAAAAAGAAGTTGCCACGATCACTGCTGTAGTAGCTTGGAAGGGTGGAAAGGAAACGTTACATTACTGGGCAAGGGTATAAAAGGGCCAAAGGGAAGGAAGGATGAGTTTAGGGTAGAAGATGGCTATCATCAAAGACTTAGCAAACTGTGGGGTGCTTCACCAATTTAAAAGAACAGAAGGTGGCAGGAGAGAAAAATGTGGGCCAAGTCTGACATGGCAGAAAGATCAAAACTAACCCTTAGAGACATTGGAAAATGGTGGATGAATGAAGAACAGCTGTGTGCTCATGATTCTTATGCCCACCAGCACCTTAATCCAAAGGTTTTAACAGAGACACTCAACAGGCTTCTTCACACAAACTGGTATTTGCAAAATGCAGAGTATCAGATCAGACATCCAGAGATCTATGTGTTGTACTACATAGGCTCCGAATGTTTGATTTTGTAGTCTCCCTTTTGCAAGATACCGGGTTTTGTGGAGACACCCTGCCCTCTAGTTTGTTTATTTAAGCATTTTATGCTGCCTTTCCACCTGATCAGTGTCCACAAAGCAGCAAACATAAAAACGTTTCAATCATTAAAATACAGTTAAAATTATAAAATAATTCAATTATAAGTTGTTCTGTTCAGGCAATCAATCAATTCATAGAGGTAATTAAAAATGGAATGCAGACAGCAAATGCTCTCCCCTCTGTAAACACTGATTATTAATATCTTTGAAAATTTTTTAAAGGGATAATAAAAGAAAATACAGCATTAAGTTTATTATTATTTTTTTTAAAAGGCATTATCCTGTTAGGGTTGCCAACAGCCAAGTGGAGCCTGGGGGTCTCTTGGAA
>NW_015207373.1:0-1669 GCF_001447785.1 Gekko japonicus | reverse complement strand
TTCTGACCAGCATAGGGGGTACACCAATAAAGACGTGCCTGCTCAAATGATGATGAAATGAAAACAGTGAATTAGATTTAATAAATACTGCCTTAAATTCCAATAACATTAACTACCACCTTATCCCCTTTATAAGAATGCCTTTTTGAGTAATTCTGTTTTATACATTCTGTGGAATGACAGTAGTCAGGCACCAGGTGGGGGCCACAGAATACCTGGGGAGCTCTCACTCCCATTTGAATCACCTGAATATTTCAATAGTGAACTTAATAACATGAAGACTGTATGGTCTGTCTATGTTCCCTTTTTTAAACACAGACTGCCGGATGGACATTTTCCAACATCAACAGTTTTATACACTCTCGCAAGAAGGTTTTATTTTATTAAAGCCATGAAGCGGGTAGAACACAGTCTCTGTCAGGAATGACACAATGTGCTTGGTACAGGTATAAAAAAGGAAGTTCAAAATAGCTTGGGCCAATAGATATGATTCCTGCTAGTGCCAAAAGATTCCCCTCGCGCCCAAACCTTGGGAACACAACGGTTTGAATTAATTAAACAAGCATTCTATTCTCATGCTACATTGCATGATAGACTAAGCAAAAAGCCTCCAAGTGCAAACCACCTGCTGCATTACTGATAAGGTTCCTTCAAAGCTCTGCAAGCGTATATAGAAAGGAATGCAGTAACAACGCATGGGGTTAGGTGTGGACATGCGCATATGAATTACTGGACACGAAGGCGAGAGGGGGGGTTTGGATACAACTCATAAGCAAAGAAAATACACTTGGCAGCTTGCTGACAGTACCCTTTTTTAAACACAGACTGCCGGATGGACATTTTCCAACATCAACAGTTTTCTGGAACTTCCATTGCAAAGGTTTTTGCCCCTGATGTCTTTGCATGTAGAACAATTTGCTAATGTCTTCACATAGAGTCACAATGTGTTACAGGTGTGTAGTAGAGGCACTCAAGCAGGGACAAAAAAGGGAAAGAAAACTAAACCTAACAAAGAAATCCAAAACCAAACAAAGGTTTAGTGGAAAAGAGGGCCAATATTAAAACCTATTCATAAAAAGAAGTACATGTATTTATTGATAATATCGTTAAAACATATATAGGGGCCCAATTACAGCCAATATACATAAACCATAATCATAACCAGGGCTAAAAAAATGACCTGACGCGTTTCGGCCGGATCGGCCTTCCTCAGAGGTCATACAAGTGTGGCTAGATGGTAAATAGTTACACTCATAAAACACAATCAAAAATGTATACAAAATATAATTTCAATTAGGACCATAAAGGAAATTGTTCAGTAAAAACATACCCAGGCACAAAGTGAATATGCGCATACAATCTTTTTAGTGCAATCACTAGCCCAGTAGATATAAAATCAACCTATGGTCCACAAATAACCTTCTCAGATTGTGTTGCTGTTTACTTGTAATAATTACAATTACTTGTAATAATTACAATAATTACAAGTAAACAATAATTACAAGTAAACAATTTACCACTAAATAGCTGTAATAAATACCATCTGTTATCTATAAACTGAAAAAAACCATAACTCCCTCATTTGTCAAGTCCACCCCCAAGTCCATTTGTCAAGTCCACATCGTACAATCAGAGGCCCTAGATTAATGGAATTTCTCATATCTGGGAT
>NW_015207372.1:0-1798 GCF_001447785.1 Gekko japonicus | reverse complement strand
CGCAGATGGAGCAAGACAGTTCCTCACAGGGCTCCTTCACGGGACCTCCAGCCGCCATGGCTGCCTCGACGAAGCAGGGAGAGAGAGAAGCACAGAGTTGTTTTCGGTTTCTTCCCGCTTTCTTCAGGCAGCGAAGGGGTTTTCCCTTCTTGCAAAGTGACTCTGTGCCGGCGTCCAATTAGCAGCCCGGGAATCAGTAGGCTGTTTGCTAAGGGGGGGGAGGGGGGGGGGGGGGAGAGAGACCGAAAATGGGATGGAAACGCCTCTTTTGCCCTCCTTTGGCTGGCATCTGCAGGCGCCTCGGAGGGAGGGGAGCAATGTTCCCTCTAAGCTGTGGAGTCTTGTGAGCAAAAAGTCTACTTTGTGAGCTCCTGGCAGTAAAGTTGTGAGCCGACCGATTTGGCTCCGGCATAAATTAGTTTGCTCTGGAGCCCTCCTTCCTGAGCTGAGACAAAAACGTGTGAGCTGTAGGCTAAAAAAACAGTGAGCTAGCTCACACTAACTCAGCTTAGAGGGAACATTGGAGGGGAGCCCCTTCCCGTTGCACTCCAAGGGACTGGAGAAAGGCTTCCCTGCTGGGCGGCCGGGGTTGAGGTCAGAGGCTTCCAGCCGCTCCCCCACCCCCCACCCCAAAAAGCATCCTGGAAAGGTCCCCCAAAGACAAGAAAAGCCTTTGGGGAAAATTGGAAGGAAGCGGAGGGGCGCAGCAGAGCAGATTCACTGAGGGGAATAACCACATCCGTCTGCCCCTTTCCCAAACAACAGCCGGTTTCTCATCTTCCCCCCACCCCTCTAGAGAGATAGGAAGGGGTCAGAAGGTGTGTGCACCTTCTTCATCATCCTCCCTCGCAGGCTCTGGGGTGGGTGCCCGAGAAGGCCGCTGTTCCTTCGTGGCACCGGCCTCTGCTTCTACCTCAGAATCGTTTTCATCATCCTGACGGAGGGCTACAATCCCACAGTATGAGCAACAACGCCAGTCAGCTTTCCCGGGAAAGTCCTTTGCCACCTCTGAAAACTTCTGACCCCTTCCTATCTCTCTAGAGAATCTTCAGAATCGCTTTCAGAGTCTGAAGATTCCGAGGAATATCTTTCAGATGCCGAGGAATCACTTTCAGAATCCGAACGTTGAAAATAACCCACACGCCAACAGTAGTCACAACATTTTCGGTCCAACTTCTGCTGGATCACGTCAGCCACCTCCGACACCCATTCCACATTCTTTACCTGGGAGTGCGGGGAAAAGAAACACTAAGTATCCAGCCTCAAGATCTGACCCCACTCCCTTTCCCCCTTTCGGTGCTTACCTCTGGGTATAGCTTTTGGACACAGTTTGGCTTCAATGGTTTTGCAGGGTCCTCCTCCTGCCCCATCTCAGGTTCATCCTGTCTCCCATCCGCCCTGTCCGCTGTCTCAGCGTCCGTCCTCGGGGGAGCAGGATCCTTCGGGGGGTCAGATCCTTCAGATCCTTCAGATGTCACGGGATTCATGTCTTCATAAATGGCTTCCTCTCCCGCCTCGACTTTCCCTCCGTCCGTCTCCACAGGCGACATGACTTCATAAACGACCTCTTCCATAGCCTTGGAAAACCAGCAACAGGTGCAAAAGCAAAGGCCGTGGGGTAGAGGTTGTGACTCTTCCATTTTTAAAGAGAGCGCCCGGCGCTTATTGGTCTGTTTAAGCTGCGTCGTTGGGGACACTCCCCTGTGATGCAGGGTGGAACGGCAAATCTTTCAATATCAGACATTACGGCAAGCAACACAAATCCACCAGTTCAGGAACCTTATCCTGCTTCCAACAT
>NW_015207371.1:0-1660 GCF_001447785.1 Gekko japonicus | reverse complement strand
GAACTTGACTTCATTAAAACATTCAAGTAGTGTACTAGACAAACCTGATATAGAGTTAATGATATCATATTGACTCTTTATTGTTGCAGTGTTTGTTGGTCAGAGTTAGGTATTAGAAAGCTTCTGTACAGGACAATGTTATCTTTATATGATAGTTGCTATTATGATACTTTATGACAGCTCACTTAAGTGCTAGAACTGGATACGGGTTTCATGTTTCATGTTTCATGTTTTATTTGTTTTAAGTGTTAGTAACAGTGATTGTAATCATAAGTTCAGTTTATTGCAATAAAAATTATTACCAAAAAAAACCCAACAACAACAACATTCAAGTAACTTCCTGGATAGGAAAGTCACAGTTGAACTGACAATGGTAAGGAAGCCATCTTTCTCAAAATATTGAGATCATCTTTGCCAAAGCATTGATTTATTATTGAATGAAATATTAGGACTTGGGAAACCTGGTTGCAAATCTCCATTCAGCCATGACATCTCCCTGGATAACTGGAGGCCAGCCATTCCCTCTCAGTTTAACTGATTTCAGAGTTCTACTGGGAGGATAAAATGGAACAGGGAAGAACTGTGAGTGCTACTCTTAGCTGCTTGGAAGAAGGTCATATTGCAAATGAGTTTTCCCCTAAAGCACAATGACACTTGAACACACATAAAGTTGCCCGATTCTGAATTAGACCCTTGGTCCATCACAGTCAGTATTGTCTACTCAGAATGGCAGCAGCTCTCCACAGTCTTGGGAAGAGGTCTTTCACATCACCTACTGTCTGGCCCTTTCCAACTGGCTATGCTGTGGACTGAAACTTTTGCATGCCAAGCAGACGGTCTACCACTCAGTCATAGCCCCTCCCTACCTGCATACACTTGCTGATCTCTACCTATTTTGTGCAACCTGGCAACCTTTTCTGTTATCAGGAATCTTTTTTTTTTACCTTTGCTGGATTACACCTGCCAAAAAACCAGCCCAGAAGATACAACATACTCTTTGTTCACAGCACTCTCTATTTGTTTACCACACACTTTATGATTCTTTCAGGCCATTCATATAGCAGAGCAAGCCTAATGTTATCAATTTCACCAGCTGCATCTATAGCTGTGACGGATTTGGGGTGGTCATACAAAAGACAAAGGTCATCAACTACTTGGTTTGGCATAAACCTATCTCTCCATTCTGTGACAGAGATTTGAGAGGAGTCTAATGTTCCCCATATCTACTTATTTGGCCTGCTGTATTTTTTCACTAGACTCTAAGGTCCTAATTGTTTTCTACCCTGCCCTTTGATGCAGGTCTTACATAGATGGTAGAAAGTGCATCAAGTCACAGACAAGATGACCTGTAGGGTTTTCAAGCCAAGAGACATTCAGAGGTGCTTAACCATTGCCTGCCCCTGGGTACAGACCCTAGAACTCTATGGTGTTCTCCCATCCAAGTACTAACCCTGGCTAACTCTGCTTAGCTTCCAAGATGTAATAAGACTGGTCAAGCCTGGACCATCCAGGTGAAGGCAAGTCCTACATAACATCTACCAGATATATAACTTATTTATGAAATCCTGGGTTTTTTTCCATATCACTTAACACACATAGGTTACATTGCTAGCATATCTTGGCCCACACTCAACATAGAAAAATGCAGCTCAACACATTA
>NW_015207370.1:0-1748 GCF_001447785.1 Gekko japonicus | reverse complement strand
CAACAGTAGAGAGAGCAAGAGAAAATCTGGAATCTCCTCCAATGGTTAAATGATTAAAACCCCCAATCTACTTAGAATCGGCTGTGGCCATCAGCCAATCCAAGCAGGAAGGGGGTGCCCACTTTTTGGGATTGTCATGGCAATGGGTGGGGGATAGGCTAGGTCTGGGTAACACCCTCTGCAGTCAAATGATCCCCAGCCAACTTTTGGGTTGTCATGGTAATGGGTGGGGGATAGGTTAGGTCTGGGGACCACCCTCTGCAGCAAATGACCCCAGAGTCCAACCCATCCTTGGGCCTAGGTGCATTTCTGCCATGCTTCGGCAGGGCCATTTGGTTTATGGCATGGCAATTGACCAAATGGTCAGCCATCTGGCTTCAAGAGGAAATGCACACAACAGGGTATCAGCAAGATACATTCCAAGGGGGGAAGGCAGGGATCTATAGGAATCAATTTTTCTATACAGTACCATCCATGTAGTTCATAGAATGCTTTAGTAAATCTCGTGTTGCCAGTAATATAGCATTTTTTAAAAAAACGAACTCTAGAATGTTTCCTAATTAGACATTATAAATGGTTAGTTACAGCATTTAGGAAGCCTACAAGTAGGGTTGCCAGACCCCCCGGTCCAGGCAGGGGTTCCCCCAATTTTGGGGGCTTCAGTTCGCCACCAGCCACCTGGCTGGCAGGGGGAAGCCCCACCCCCAAGAACAACCACCCTCCGGCATACCTCTCCCTCCCCTCCTGAGAGATTAAAGGGCCCTCCAGCTGATCAGCGGGCCACGTGCTCCCTGGAACAGCTGGGGGCCCTTTAAATCTCACAGGAGGGGAGGGAGGGGTGGCCATGTGTGGTAATTGTTGGGGGCAGGGACAGCCCTAGTATGACATCATTGCATTGGGTACGTCCCCTCCCCCTTCAGGAACGCCCCCCAGAGTCCCCTGCTGGGGACGAGACCTGACCTGGCAACCCTACCTATAAGGCTTTACTATTGTTGTTGTTGTTAATTGTATTTATGAATCGCCCAACCCCTGCTTCTGCAGGGCTCTGGGCAATGTACAACCACAAATAAAACAAGATGAAATCCTGCTAGGGCTTATTTTTGGAGTAGGTCTTATTTTCGGGGAAACAGGGTAGTAGAACAGGGGTGGCCAAACTTGTTTAATGCAAGAGCCACATAGAATAAACATCAGATGTTTAAGAGCCACAAGATATGAACAAATGTTACACACATTTTTATTGGAAAATGTGCAAATTTGCTTTTTATTAACATTAAATGATACTGCCAAAATAAAACAAAAGGGGTAAAAACACATATTGATGATGATACCTATTTGTCCATTGAAATTTGTTTGCAAATCATATTTATTTGTGTAAGAGAGAGAGAGAGCGCGCAAAGATGGGGGAGGGAAGGAGGGGAAGAAAGGGAGAGAGAAAGGAAGGAAGGGAGAAAGAGAAAAAGAGAAAGGAAGGGAGAAAGAAAGCAAATAGATGGGGAGGAATGAAGGAAGGGGGAGGAGAGAGAGAAAGAGAGAGCGAAAACAAAGAAAGCAAAGAGATGGTGGAGGGTGGGGAGAGGAAGTATGGAAGGAAGGAAGACAGAAAGAGAAATGTGGAAAGAATGAAAGAAGTGAAAAGAAAGGAGAGGGAGAGAGAGAGAAACAGAAGCAAAAAGCAAATAGAGGGTGAGGAAGGAAGGAAGAGAGGGAAACAAACAAAACAGATGAGGGAGGGGAAGGAAGGAAGAGAG
>NW_015207369.1:0-2106 GCF_001447785.1 Gekko japonicus | reverse complement strand
GCCAGAACTGATGAGATCCGGCTAGCCTCGGCCATCCAGGGCAGGGCTGAGTGTCTTCAAATAGATACAAATAGACTTCCAGAGCAATTTCCCTCTTGCAGGAAGAAACGCAGCTTCGTATGTGTCAGCGTGTGATTTAAACCGGAAGAAAACAGTACTGTGGGAAGAGCCACCCTCCCCTTTCCCCGCACCATAAACCCAATCCAGTTTGGATCCTCTGGGGGCTACTTTTAAACTTTAAAAAAGAGCCTCCTATGAGGATCTGATCTCCGATCGTTCCTTTATCTCGGAGAAAAGGGACTAGTTTGAGAACCTGTCAAGGTCGCAGGATCTCACAGCTGAGGAGCTTGCAGAGAGAACACGGCTGGCCCCAGGCACCTCTGAGCCCCCCGGCGTAATATTAAAATGGCGCAGCCTCTTGGGATTTCTTCCCAGGGTGTAGAGTTCATCGGCAATCTTCTTTCATTTGCTGAACTGCGGTAAGCTGAAATGGGTACACGCCCACCCACTCTTGAACTTCTTTCGGGATTGCAAATGGTGACAAATTACAGCTCCCTCAGGGAGGCAGAAATCCCTTCCGCTTGCCGCAGCAACTGAGGTGCAGTGCTGTGCAGTGCAGTCCGTCTGAGGCTGCTGGTTGCCATGGCCCAGAGGCTGGATATTTTGCAGCTTCACATGCCAGGAAACAAGGCCTGTTCTGTCATGGGTCAGCTTGACCAGCCAGAGTCCAGTGTGGCTGAAGACCCTTCAGGAGTCAAGGAGCCACATGAAGCCAGCTCTGAACCAGCTAAAGTTAGTGAATTAGAGATACAAGAGCCTCAAGATTCAAGACTCGTCGCCGGCAGCCAGTTTGGTGTCGTGGTTAAGTGCGCGGACTCTAATCTGGGAGAACCGGGTTTGATTCCCCACTCCTCCACGTGCACCTGGCTGGATGACCTTGGGCAAGCCGTAGTTCTGATAAGAGCTGTTCTTGAAAAAGAGCAGTTTCTGTCAGAGCTCTCTCAGCCCCACCCACCTCACAGGGTGTCTGTTGTGGGGAGGCAAAGGGAAAGGAGTTTGTAAGCCACTCTGAGACTCCTCTGGGTAGTGAAGGACGGAGTATAGATCCAATCCTTCTTCTTCTTCTTCTTCTGACCTTGACCCACCCAGGCACAGGTCTGAAGTAGCCGACAAAGCCCAGCTGCAGGGAAGTAGCCCATTAGGCTCCCCTTTGTTAATTGAACAGCAAAGGGAAAAGCTGGGACAAGACTTAAGGATATGCAGACGGAGTGCTCGCCTCTTGGCTCAGCGCCAGCTGCTGAATGATAGCCATTCTGAGTAAGTGCAGGAGCACCTCTGAGCAGATGACTGTAAATCAGGCTTGTTAAGGAATGCCTATATAAATCAGAGCTGGAGAATGGCAGGTTGTGGAGGCAACTCGTCAAAGCCCTGTGAACTCTGTGACCACAACTCTAGACTCTGTCTACCTCCTGTGATCTTTGGACTGACTTTTGACTCTGCATTTTTGGACCTGCCTGAGCCTTGCTGATCAGTGACCTTGGACTGCCTTGACTCTGCTTTCCTGAACAACTCATGAACTCTGACTGGACTGGACTCTTTGACTGTGACTCTTTGACCCCTGGACTGGACTCCTGACTGTGATCTAGCTCTGTCGCCCTGCTCTTTTGCCTTAGGTAAAAAGGTAAAGGTTTCCCTTGCTCGAAAGCCAGTCGAGTCCGACTTTAGGGTTGCGGTGCTCATCTCCGTTTCAAAGCCGAAGAGCCAGCGCTGTCCGAAGACGTTTCCGTGGTCATGTGGCCGGCATGACTAAACACCAAGGGGCAGGGAACGCTGTTCCCTTTCCACCGAAGTGGTGCCTATTTATCTACTTACAATGTCTTGCTTTCGAACTGCTAGGTTGGCAGGAGCTGGGACTAGAGACGGGAGCTCACTCCGTCATGCGGCACACTCGGGTCTCGAACTGCCGAACTACTGACCTTCCACAGCCTGCAGTTCAGCGTCTTAACCACTTGAGCCACCGCAGCTCTGCCTGTATTCCGGGACACTTCCCCTCAGCCTTCCTGACCCAATTACTAGCAGTCTAGGGTTGCCAGCTCTAGGTTGGGA
>NW_015207368.1:0-1880 GCF_001447785.1 Gekko japonicus | reverse complement strand
TATCCATTTGATTCAACTGTTTTTGGACACTGTCCAATTTGGTGTCGAGATTAGTCATCTGTTCCATTAGGGGGCACAGTGCATTTGCTAACAGTGAAGAAAAGTCTGTAGTTACTTCCTGGTTCTGGGAAGGAGTCGTTGGTATGTTATTTCCGGTCACCAGTTTTTTCTCCAGCGCCCTCTGTCCTCTCCCAGCCATAATATCAACAAGAAGTAAGTTTCGCAAAACAAGACAAAAGTTACGCGATTTAGATCCGCTTTGTATATTTTGGCAGTTTTGCCTTTGCTTAACTTCTTATGCACTTATTTTGGCTTTAAGTCTTTTTATTTCCGATTTAAAACTGCTTTTAAATCTTTTCCAAAGGGGGGGGATACTTAGTCCCTCTCCCTCCATGCTTCAAACTTAGGCACTTCCCATTATTACCAAGGTCCATTCGTTTTTTCACCTGAGCGTTGCTTAACTCACAGTTTGGGGACCTGGAGATCTTTTGGAAGCATTTAAAGGTTTTGATCATGGTCACTTGCTCTGGCAGTCATTTCTAAGTGCCATGTTGGCTCCGCGGCGATGGTACCTTTCGGGGATAAGGTGAGCCTCAAATCCTTGGCTGTCACCTTGAAAGAGGCTCTCCTCAGCTCCCCAGGCTGAGGGTCTCCTACAGAGACTCTGGGGACAAACTCGGACTCCTCCCATCGGCCGGGTCTCAGCGCGTCCCTATCAGAGTGAGACAGGACGCGTCCGAGTGGCAAAACGCTTTAACTGGAAACCGAGACTTGTTTTTCATGCAATGTTTCTAATTTATATAAAAATGAAGCCTTACTTGGAACATTTTTTAAGCTCCCATTTACTTCCAATAATTTCCAAATGAGATTTATTTTATTTATTTATTTATGTATATTTCAATTTCTATACCGCTCATGACCCCTAATGGGTCTCAGAGCAGTTTACAAGGAACTACATATTTGTATGTAGTTGATACCTAACTAGGGGCATAATCTTACTTCGGCACATCCCCATCAGACTGAGACGGGACGCGCCCGAGTTGTGAAATGCTTAAACTGGAAACCGAGACTTGTTTTTCATGCGATGTTTCTAATTTATATAAAAATGAAGCCTTACTTGGGACATTTTTAAAGCTCCCATTTACTTCCAATAATTCCCAAATGAGATTTAGAATATCATCTTCACTTACCAAGTGACTACATCCACCTCTGGATTTCTCCATCCTTCATCTTGACTGATGGGCCATTTTCAGACTATTACGCCTGATGTCAAGAGCACTTCACCAATAAAGGTGTGCTTTTTAATTTTGGCTTTTTAACAACTTCCACCAGCCCTTGCTCAGATATATGGATTGGATTGTGATTTTTCAGCTTCATGAAAATATATGGGCACAATGGAATGGTGATGTGAATAAGTGATTGGCAGAGTCCTGTGTCAAATCCAGCAGGTTAAAAGCATTCCAGCCACTAAGTTAGAGACATTGGGAAGAGAGGAAGAGAAGCCAATGTTGGATCAGGCCAATGGTCCATCTAGTCCAACACTCTGTCACACAGTGGCTAAAAAATACCAGGTGCCATCAGGAGGTCCAGCAGTGGGGCCAGGACACTAGAAGCCCTTCCCACTGTTGCCCCCCTAAGCACCAAGAATACAATGCATCACTTGACCCAGATTGGGAGTTCCTATCTATACTTTGTGGCTAATAGCCACTGATGGACCTCTGCTCCATATGTTTATCTAATTCCCTCTTGAAGCTGTCCATTCTTGTAGCCACCACCACCTACTGTGGCAGTCTCTATTTGCTAGTTCAATCCAGTTACCTTTATTGGCATGTAACCCTTGCAAACCGATTTCCAAAAACAACAACAACAACAACAACAAC
>NW_015207367.1:0-1850 GCF_001447785.1 Gekko japonicus | reverse complement strand
GAAATTTCAAAAGAAGTCAAAAGAGTTTTAATACGACAGATGGCATTGTTCACTGTTTTTTCTTACACCAAGGACAAAATGGCTGTGGGAAAGGCTACTGTGGTTTCTTAGAAATGCTGTAATGTGGTCAAGGCCCCATGAATGACTAAGGGGGGGGGGCGTGACTGAGGTTTATAAAATTACGCATGGGGTGAAGAGAGTTGACAAAGGGACATTATTCTTCCTCTCCCAAACGACTAGAAGTCGAGGGCATCCATTGCAGCTGATGGGGAGTAGTTTCGGGATGGACAAAAGGATATATTACTTTACACTGAGGGTGATTAAAATGTGGAATTCGCTGCCAGAGGATGTAGTGATGGCCACAGGAATAAACAGCTTTAAAGGGGGATTAGACAGATTCATGGAGGACAGGTCTATCCGTGACTACTAGTCATGGTGACTGAGGGGAACCTCCATATTCAGAGGCACTAAACTTCTGAATCCCAGTGCCAGAAGGCCACATCAGGGGAAGGCCTCGGCCTGTATGCCCTGTTGTTGGCCTTCCAAAGGAATTGGTTGGCTACTGTATGAGAAAGGAAGCTGGACTAGATGGACCTCTGGTCTGATCCAGCAGGGCTCTTCTGATGTTCTTATCAGGGGAAGGCCTCAGCCTCTATGCCCTGTTGTTGGCCCTCCAGAGGAACTGGTTGGCCATTGTGTGGGACAGGATGCTGGACTAGATGGAACCCTTGTCTGAGCCAGCAGGGCTCTTCTGATGTTCTTACGACTGTGTTTTGGTGTGGAAATCAGTCATGTGCACATCCAAACACATTTGGGGTGCAACTGCTGCTCACAACCTCCTTAAAAACTTCCAAACTGAGGGCCACATTAAGAGGCAGTTAACTGCTACCTAGATGTGCCACAGACATAGGGAAACAATCCATGTGGCAGGATCAGAGGAGTGGCCAACAGCATGTACAGTAGCCCAGGGCCTTGCTTTGCCCAATTGGGCCAAATTGTCCCGATTGCTCCTCCTTGGGCAGCTCTATAGAGTCTGCAGGCAATCTGGGACATGTGACCCCCCCAGCCAATCATGGCTTCCAATTCTTTGTTTGACCTACCCACAATGGATAGGATCACAACGACGAAATCGAATATATTCCAGCCGTTGGTGAAATAATAGTGCCTCAGGGCCACCATTTTCAAGATACACTCCGCGGTGAAGATGGCCACAAAGATCATGTTGATGATATAGAGGATGTTGATTTTGTCCTGACTCTGGTCATCGGTTTCCACCATCATGGTGACCATGTTGAGGCAGATGAGGAGCATGATGCAAATGTCGAAGGCCTGCTTTGTGACCACGTCAAAAATGAAACCCTGGCACTTGTTCTGGAGGAAAGAAGAAGAGGTTGGATTTATACCCCGCCCTTCACTACCCAAAGGAGTCTCAGAGCAGCTTACAAACTCCTTTCCCTTCCCCTCCCCACAACAGAACCCTGTGAGGTGGGTGGGGCTGAGAGAGCTCTTGACAGAACCTGCTCTTTTTCAAGGACAGCTCTTGTCAGAACTATGGCTTGCCCAAGGTCATCCAGCAGGTGTAAGTGGAGGAGTGGGGAATCAAACCCGCTTCTCCCAGATTAGAGTCCGCGCACTGAACCACTATACCAAACTGGCTTCCATGGCCCCATCCAAGGAAACGCGATCATTAGTGCACTGAACGCTTAGCAATTGAGCAAGGCCGAATCGTTGAAGTGCTAGATCTTCTTTTTTTTCTAGAATGAAAGCTTTCAAGCTACACAGAAACTCGAAGGTAGACAATTCTAACTGTGCTAATGAACACAGGCATGTCGTGCAGGGGACGCTCTAGC
>NW_015207366.1:0-1661 GCF_001447785.1 Gekko japonicus | reverse complement strand
AAGAGGACCTAAAGAGCCTCTTGCTCTACCAAATGGGCATTATTTGAATGTTGTTGAAAGTCACAGAAATAATATGATTTGGAGGACAAGTCTAATAAATGTAAAACACGAGAACAGAGAGCTATAAGAGACATTGTCGCAAGTCATTTTACTATCTCTTTTTAAACAATGTGTTCAAACTTTGTGCTCATCCTTGTGAAAATTGTGGGATTTATTTATGAGATGTCTGCATGGCAGTAATGAAGCCTTGTATAAATGTCACTGTTGTAATCCATAAAAGTGGACATTTACCCATATAACAGATTAGTAGCCTCCTCATAAAACATAGGACTGAAATATGAAACAAGAATGTGTGTCTTATTTAAAGATGACATGTGCTGTTCTATAATGCATCTGTTCGAGTTCATTTTTGCAGTTATACGATACCTTGGGGTGCTCAATATCCTTTCATGAGAATATTTCTTATGTGTTAGGTTTCAAACTCAAGGTCCCACGGGCAACAATATTCTACAAGTCAGACTCTTAGACTAAAATAGCTTCTTGGGGCTGTTTTACTGTAAGATATTAATAACAATATAGGTAAAGGAGGACAATATATTCCATAAATCATAAAAAATGAGTTATTTGGCTAAAAATAAAAGCTAATAATTCTGGGGGGAGGGGTGATTATGATCATATCACCAAATGCACCTGACCTAGCAATAATGTGCCCGGACCTGGATGGCCCAGGCTGGTACAATCTAGTCTACTTATCTTATTTGTTCATAGCCTGCCTTTCTCCCCAATGGGGATACAAAGTGGCTAACATCATTCTCCTCTCTTCCATTTTATTTTCAACCTACCTCAGCCCTGTGAGGTAGGTGAGGATGAGAGTGTGTGACTTGCCCAAGGTCATCCAGTACGACTACATAACATACTGGAGATCTGATATTTTTATAGACAGAGAGCGTGTGACTGGCCCAAAGTCACCCAGCAAGCTTCCGTGGCACAAGTGGGGAGCTGAACCCAGGTCTCCCAGATCCTAGTCCAACACTCTTAACCACTGCACCACACTTGTCCAATCTTGGAAGCTCAGCAAGTTGGTCTTGATTAGCAGTTGAAAGTGAGATCACCAAGGGATTCTAGGGTTGCTGTTCAGGGACAGGCAATGGCAAACCACCTCTGAATGCCTCTTGCCATGAAAAACTTACAGGGTCTCCATAAGTCAGTTTCAACTCAATAGCACTTTTCACCACCAGCAGCAGCATTAGTGCAAGGAGTACCTTATTTATTTGCTTCATTTATACCCCACCTTTCCTCCCAATAGGGACTGAAAGTGGCTTATATCATTTTCTTCCTTTCTTATCATCACAACAACCCTGTGAGGTAGGTTAAGCTGAGACTGTGTAACTAGCTCAAGGTGATCCAGCAAGATTCCATAACACAGTAGGGATTTGATTTATTTTTTAAAAGATTTTTTTGGGGGGGAAATGATGTTAATGTGTCTTCATTTTTTTTTAATTTTGCAGGTGTTTAATAAAGTTATCTTGCAAACGTTCTCGTGTAAGTTAGATATGACTATTAGCGACTGATGAAAGCTTTGTGCCAAAAAGCATTTGGCATTTTGTTTTATTTTACTCGACATTGGGTGTTTTCTTGTATGTACACATTTGTTTCCTGTT
>NW_015207365.1:0-1717 GCF_001447785.1 Gekko japonicus | reverse complement strand
AAATAATAGAGCAATTTGGCTAACACTGTAGTACCATGTTTCCTCAAAAGTAAGACATCCCCCGAAAATAAGACCTACTTACAGTTTTGCCACTTGCTGAAATATAAGGCATCCCCCAAAAATAAGACCTCCCCGATAATAAGGCCCTCCGGAGCAAACAGGAAGTGCGAGGTCTCTTTTAACCAGAGAGCCCGCGCCGCCGCCAGGACAAGCTGCCCCCTGCTGCTCGCTCTGCCCTGACAGAGTGTACCGTATTCTTCTTAATAAGACATCCCCTAAAAATAAGACCTAGTGCATCTTTGGGAGCAGAAAAATTAATATAAGACACTGTCTTATTTTCGGGGAAACAAGGTATTCCCCATTACTATATATGGATGTGAAAGTTGGGCAAAGAAAGGGGTTGCCAGGTCCGGGTTGGAAAATACCTGGAGACTTTGGGGGTGGAGCCGGGAGAGGGCGGGATTTAGGGAGGGGAGGGGCCTCAGCATGGTCCAGTGCCACAGAGTCCACCCTCTAAAGCAGCCATTTTCTCCAGGGGAGCTGATCTCTGTCAGCTGGAGATCGGTTGTAGAAGTGGGAGATCCCCAGGCCCCACCTGGAGGCTACAAACAATCAAGGAACACAGCAAAGTCACACAAACATACAGATACACCGTGATACCCTGTTTTCCCGAAAATAAGACCTACCCAAAAAATAAGCCCTAGCAGGATTTCTATGCATTTGTGGTATAAGCCCTAGTGTGTCTTCTTAAGAAAAAATAAATACAAGACAGTGTCTTATTTTCGGGGAAACACGGTAGAACAAAACACACTTCTACTAATATGTACTTGTATCTCCATATATTGATTTACTTGCAATAAAGACTTTAGTATATCTTATACACATACAAAAACCTAAAGTACATTGTATCTACTCATAGAAAAGTCCACAGCTACAAAGGGAGAGAAGGCAATAAGGAGGGAAAGGGGGAAAGGAGAGAATGAAAGAAGGAGGGCTGCTTCTTGCTCCTCATGGCCCCGAGGCTGTTGGGAGAAGGGGGCGGGGCTTGTTGCATGTGCCCACCCCCTGGGCTCTTTACTGCCGGAGCTCCGCTCCTGTGTGCTCCTACAGGAAATGACCCCTGACAACATTTAATTCATAGGGTTGCCACAAGTCGGAAGCGGCTTGATGGCACTTCATACACCCACCGTTTTGCATCACCAGCTGAGGCTGAGAGCGAGAAAGCGAGGCCATAGCGTTGCCCGGGGCTATGGCTCCAATGATCTTAGCAGACAGTTTGTTGTGGACTTGATGAATCTGGGATGACCTTCCGTTGGCAGAGAACGAAATGTCAGATCTAGTCCCCGAGTCTGTCATGCCAACGGGAGATTTGTCATGAAATAATAAGCGGATCAAAGGCTGTCTTGGTTCTCCCGGAAGCAGCACTGGGGGGAAAAATACAAAAGGCAAAGCTCCGGTGGCAAAGAGTATTAAACAAAAGGTACAATCTATGACGGCAGCTGGCAATGCCACTGTGGGTATTTATCTTGAGCAGTAGCCCCAAGGCAAATAAAGAACTATGGAGCTTTATGGAAGAGAGAAGGTAGAACTGGATAACAAACCCATGGGAGCCTGTTCAAAAATTAAACCCTAGCCGGGTAAAGAAAACCCTGTGGCAGAGGCCTTCAGATGCATGTACAATGGACACAGTGTGGGAAGAGGAGGAGGAGGAGGAGGA
>NW_015207364.1:0-1694 GCF_001447785.1 Gekko japonicus | reverse complement strand
TTGCTCCCTTGCTGTGCTGCACAACCTACCCAGAGCTGGACACAGCACGGACAGGTTCTTTTAAGCCTCCGGGGAGCACACAGGAGCAAAGACTGACAAATTGTGGCGCGTTTATTAAGCATGTCAGCTTGAACTGACTCTCTTGGTAAGCAAGACTGCCCTTCCGCGTGCATTGTACAATAAGCCTGTGAGCATCTCCCGGAGATACGGAGTAGTCAGCTGTTCCCGCCTCCTGGCAGAGGGCACGGTCAGATCTTTGGGAGGAGGGCAAGGAGGAAGTGGCCACCCACCCCTGTGTCTGGCTTTAGTCCTGCTGTACTACAGAGCCCAGTGCTACACAAAGATACTGCCTGAGTTTCCTGGGATGGCCAAATAATTTTTAATTTTTATTTTTAATATCAGCCACACCATCCCGTGCTCAGCATCATGCATATCGCCCAATGTAATATATGTCATCCTGTGCCAAGTCCTCCTCTTCTACCTACGTTGGACAAACAGGTTGGTCCCTACATGAGAGAATCAATGAACCAAAATCAGACGTAAGAAATGATAAGATTTAGAGATCTCTGGGGGAACATTTTAATCTCACTGGGTGTTCTATTGCAGACCTGAAAGTCACTGTTCTACTTTAAGAAAGAGAGAAAAAGCAAAGCAAAGGGAATATGCAACATGAAAGTGCTGAATTAGATCTCATAAAAAATTAAACACTACATCCCATCTTGGCTTAAGCAGCTGCTTGGATTTCTTTATTTGCTATACGAAGGCCCCGGTCACACGGCAAAGTTGCCGCGGGAGAGGCATGGATGGTGGGCGGATTATCCGGGCGCGATCACACCCCAACATCTGGGAAGTGGAGCGCACCCGTGGCTTACCGCCCACAATGCGCCTTAAAAAACGTACTAGTAAACGTTTGCCACGGGCTGCCTCCAGACGCCCGTGGTGTGATCGCGCTAGCGCACGGCATTCCCTTCCAGTCCCTCGTTTACCTGCTGGCACCGAGGGAAGGACCCGTGGTGTGCCGCTGGGGTGTCTGATTGCATAATCGCGCATCACGTTTTTGCTCCCCCCCCCCCCCCCCCCCCGCGCGATATCCAGCTCGTGTGACTGGGGGCTAATAGTTCTACAGGACCGCTTTTTAGAAATTTTAATTGGCTGTTCTTAAAATGTTTTATCCGACTATAACCTTGTACTGATATCAGTTGATTTGCTCATCTGTTCCAACCTCTGGTCTCCCTCACCGTTGAGTATGTATATCTGCTAATTCTGTTCATTTATGATGGGCCCCATACCTCACCTTTCTACATCAACTCCTCCCTTTCCCTCTTTCACTGAGAATTTTCACCGGAAAGACTCATGGTGCAATTCACAGTGAGCCTTAACTGCTCCCCCCAACCTGCCTCCTAAAAATTCCCAGTACGATTTCCCTTCACATCGTGAGCTGTGACGCAGAAAAACTCATATTGAAACAAACCCTGTTGATCTAAGGTGTGTGAGCGCAGCAGCCACTAGGGGCCACTGTGGTGCATTTCAGCTGTGCACAGCTCTGCCTCCCAACTAGCCATCCCTTCCAAGCTGGAGAGGGAACAGGCCATGGATACCTGATATCTTCTCCCCCTTTCCCCAAGGAGCTTCCTGCAGCAGTTAGAAAAATATCCTCCTTGACTGGGGGAAAGTAGTGGGCACCCTGGGTAGTA
>NW_015207363.1:0-1974 GCF_001447785.1 Gekko japonicus | reverse complement strand
GTTAATGTGGCAAAAAGGACACTGATGTGTACATGATCACAACGGCCAGAATGGGCTATGCTCAATGTTGGAAGCAGGATAAAGTGCCTGAAGTTGGGGACTGGATTAAGAAATTACTTTTTATGGTTGAAACGGATAAATTGACAAGGAAACTTAACAATTTGGAAGCAGAAGACTTCATTGCAGACTGGAAAGATTTTAAAGACTATCTGGACAAGTAATGGGATGTCATCAGTTTATTTTATTTATTTGTTTGTTTTATTTGATTTCAGTTGTCATAAAGCAGAATGTGCACCTTAACCAAACACAGCCTAAGATACATTGCAGTACACGTAAATTATGTAAAGGAAAAAGATACCTGGAATACCTGGAATTCCCTCCAGCATTCCCCTGGGTAACCCCTGTTTAACCGCATCAGTTATGACTTTGCCTTTACAAAAAAGAAAAAGGCCTCTACAGTTCAGGGCTCTGCAGCCTATGAGTCAAGACCCAAAAATAAAATCTTAAAAAAAAAAAAAAAAGACAATGGGCCTGTGCTGCTGGAAGAGGATGCACAGCTCACTACTAATGCAGGCAGCCGAGACATTGACCACAAAGACCTTGACAGTGTGTGTGGGCCTAGGCCATGCATGGGGTGGCCGTTAGGCTTCAGGATGGCGCACTCGGGTGCCTCTTCGTCACCCATGTACACAAAGCCAAACAGCTTCAGGAGGGCCTGGATGAAACAGGGCTCGGGGAAACTGGGCGGGTGGCCACCTCGTGTCAACGGCCGCCTCCCCGTGTCAACAGCTGCAGCCTCAAAGAGAACGGCGGCTTGCCGAACAGCTTCCCTTGCCCTGTCCATCTCGTGGGTGACACGGCTCCCCTTCCCCAAGCGGTGCCCAAAGCTTCAGCTCACCTCTCCCTCCTTGCCCCATATGCCTGCTCCAGCCAAGAGGCTCGCGATGACCAGCTGGGGCATGAGTTGCAGGGAAGGGTGGGAGTGAGGCTGCTCACTTGGGGAGGTGGGGGTGCCCCCAATTTATTTAAAGGCCCCACAAATTGTAAAAAAAATCCTGGCTATGGGACTGCTTAAACCCCCCCTGAGAGGCCACCGTTGGTCAGTTGTGACTGAGAGCCAGTCTGGTGTAGTGGTTAAGTATGCAAATTCTAATCTGGGAGAACCGGGTTTGATTCCCCACTCCTCCACTTGCAGCTGCTGGTGTGACCCAGGGTCAGTCACAAGTTCTCCCAGAGCTGTCCTTGAAAAAGAGCCATTTGTGTCAGAGTCTCTCAGCCCCACCCACCTCACAGGGTGTCTGTTGTGGGGAGGGGAAGGGAAAGGAGTTTGTAAGCCGCTCTGAGACTCCAAGTGAAGGGCGGGGTATAAATCCAATCTCCTCCTCCACCACCACCTGATGGCACTTTCCGTCACGTAACTCAGAACCCCCCCCCCAGAGTAACTGCTTGCCTTTTGATTGGGAAAAGCTCCCTCTGAGACACGAGGAGGGTTTCACTAGAAGAGATTATGGAAGTCCTATGCACGGATCTCCAGCATGGTCCATAAACAGACATGGGGACCTCACTCAGTGTGGAAATGGGGGGATGTCAGCTAAGCTGCCATGAGTAGGAAGAGACGCTCTAATTGTTTTGCATTCCTTTCCATGCGCTTCATTCCTTACTAGCTGCAACGCTTATCTGTAAAGAGGTACTGGAGGAGTGTGGTGTCTACCTTCCGTGGGATCGTTCTGGTTCCCAGCTTTTGCTACCGTTGGAAACTTTCCTGAATCCCATGCGCGGGAGCCCATCTAATTGGGTATTGCTAGGGGGAGACGCATACAAATGCCCTATATCCTAATATGCGCATAGGTAGCCCACCATTCCTAACAGTGTTCATGTTACTGCATCTATGGCTTTTCAATAAAAGTAAAACCTTCTTGGAAGCGTGTACTTCGTTTTTTTGCTTTGGGTCCTGACAGGGGATAACTCTTCCCC
>NW_015207362.1:0-1698 GCF_001447785.1 Gekko japonicus | reverse complement strand
ACAAATAAACATGAAATCGTTACACAGCCCCATTCACTTCCGTCCCTCTGAGACAAGATTTTCCCTCTGTTTTTCTTTCCCTTTACTGACTGAGCTGCCCTAGTAATGTGTTCTCTTCTTTGCCGAATAACTCTGGCTGTCCCACCCTGTCACAGAATATTTTGGCTATTGGCTCAGCCCAGGAACCTGAGGGAGGGATCAGGAGCCCGCTTTAACTTAAACCACTTAAATGCCACTCGAGGTATTTTAAAATTCAAATATAACAAAATATTTTGCATAACATACAGGGGAAAGGTCAGGAGAAATCAGGGGCTGATGGTTTCTGAGGTAACTCAATATGGATAACACTATAAAAATCAGTATATGCACATACTTTAGTTCTTATGTTTCATGCTAATGAGAGTTTCTTAAGCTATTCACAGTTACTTAAATCTTTATGTTGAGAGGCTCTTGTTCCAGTGTTTTCCCAAACTCTCTAGTACACTTTCATTAAGTATTCTCTAACTCTTTTGGTTTGCAGAAGGCTGATACACTATTTCCAGTACCCAGACCCCTTCTCCTGCAACACCAGTACTCAGCTTGAGTTTTTAACTGACTCTTAAGGTCTCCAAAGGCAGTTTCTAACCACACCCTGTTTGACTGGGTAGGGAAATTCTCCCCTCACTAGGAGATATATCCCCTTTCTTTGGCCTGAATGGGAGTCTTTGCTTACTTCCCAAACTTCCTTGCCGATTTTCCCCCAGTTCTCCCATCTGTGATACTGCTGTCTGCTAAGGCTGAAATCAGACTGTCAGTACTCTACTCAGTCATGGCAGAAACCTTTCTCCTCAGCATCCAGTTCAGAAGTCTTTCTCTGCTCAGCTGATGCTAACCAATCAGATTCCTTGGAGCTGCCTGTCACTCAAGGCCCTCTGTTTCTGTGAAGAATTAACCCTTCACAGTCTTTTACCTGTTTGTACAACACTTCTAAGCTTTTAAAAGCGCAGTCCATCACAGGACAGAAGGAATCAAAGGGTGTAGTGGTGAGAGTATCAGACTAGGATCTGGGAGGCACACATGTAATAATTTTTCAAATGTTTAATGAGGCCATAGCTTACGAGGGACAGAATGACCCAAACTTCCATTGAATTCAACAGTAGCTAAAATGGTTTTGCAGAGACAATATAAATTTTTATCATTCTATTAATAAATTATGCTTCCCAAACATCATCAAATACTCTGATGAAATTCCTCTGATTCCTGCCTACTGTGCGCTTTGAGCATCAGTCTGCTGTCAAACCTACTACCTCCTTCAAGCTGTTTCCTGCTCTTGGCCATTATTTACTATCTTCTATTTATAGCTATCTATTCATCTTTTGAGTCCTCCCAACCTATTTGTGTCCTTATCATCGAGTCTTTTCTTATTTTATATGTCTGGCTCCAAGAGCTTCATGCCTTTTGATCTCCAATACAATAACTGGTTTCCTTCCAGACTACTGCCACATCTGATTTGCCCCTTTTCTGCAATTGCAATATATCTGTTATCATGGTCCCCATCTGAGGATATTTAAATCTGTGGATTGGGTCCATGTAGACAGAAGGGAGATTTTTTTTAGCAAGCTTGGGTGACCAACTAGGTTTGTAGAAAAAGCAGTAATGTTAAAAGGGGGGAAGGGTTAAAATCTTCCCCAACAGACTAGTGTTGTTTGCACAATAACA
>NW_015207361.1:0-1715 GCF_001447785.1 Gekko japonicus | reverse complement strand
TGTGTGTGAATCCGGCCTGTTACACCGGCTTTCTGTAAACTATGCAAAACCAAATCCTTCAAGATGGCATTTTTACACAGGCCATAGGGCTGTGCTGCAATTAAATGGTTTTATTGCATTTTAACTGTGTAAGCCACCTTGAGCCAGTGCTGCACTGGCGAGGCGGGATATAAATTGAAAGTATAAATAATTTTTTAAAAAACGGTGCAATGAAATGAAATGCAGTAACATTCAATGGAGAGCCATTCTGTCCACATCCTTTTTGAAGTGAGGCCTCCGGAACGGCACACAATGCTCCAGGTGCGGCCTGACCAATGCAGTGTGTGACATCTTGCGATTTGGACGTTATGCCTCTGTTGATACACCCCAAGATCACATTAGCCTTTTTCGCCGCCGCGTCACACTGGCTGCTCATATTTATAAATATCGCCCTCACCTGGAAGGCCCAGGCTGGCCCCATCTCATCGGGTCTCGGAAGCTAAGCAGGGTCAGCCCTGATTAGTACTTCCACGGGAGACCACCAAGGAAGTCCAGGGTCGCCACGCAGTGGCAGGCAACAGCAAACCATCTCCGAACGTCTCTTGCCTTTAAAACCATATGAGAGTCACCATACGTCAGCTATGACTGGAAGGCACTTCCCACCACCCACCGTAAAATTTTCAGCTTCACAAATGCGCAAGTTGGCCCTGCATCGCAAACAGTACCATAAAGGGGTTAATTTGCGTCATGATACAACTACAGCTGTCCCGTAACGGCCACTGGGAGCGTGCATTGGCAACGATCCACCGGGGACATTGTACTGCACATCTAAATATCACTAAATATAGAAGCTTATTGTATCTCGTCAGTTCCTGAGCACTGAGAGCATGCATTCGCTCAGGGTCTGAGAGTAACTGATGAATCACCATGCACATTGCGTGTTTCAGTTACAGAAACGATAGGACGGGAATCAAGTTGACCCTCGAGTCTCAACCGTTCTGCATGACAGCCTCTAGAATAAAGCTCGTTTCAGAGGGTGGCCATGTTGGGCTTCCGTAGAAGAAATGAATCCGAGACCTGTAGCACCTCAGAGACCAGTAAGATTTCCAGAGTGTGAGCTTTCAAGGGTCAAAACTCCCTTTGTCAGATACTGATGAAGGTCTCTAAGATGCTACCAGGATCTGAACATAAGAACATGAGGAGAGCCCTGCTGGATCAGACCAGGGGACCATCTAGTCCGGCTTCCTGTCTCACACAGTGGCCAACCAGTCCCTCTGGAGGGCCAACAACATGGCATAGAGGCCGAGGCCTTCCCCTGATCAAATATAAGGATAGCCTGTTGGACCAGTCCAGTGGTCCATCTAGTCCAGCATCCTGTCTCACACAATGGCCAGCCAGGTCCTCTGGAGGGCCAGCTACAGGGCATAGAGGCCGAGGCTTTCCCATGATAGGAACATCAGAAGAACCACGTTGGCTCAGACCAGTGATCCATCCAATCCGGCATCCTGTCCCACACAGTGGCCCACCAGTTCCTCTGGACAGCCAGCTACAGGGCAGAGAGGCCAAGGCCTTCCCCTGTTAAGCACACAAGAAAAGCCCTCCTGGATCAGACCAATCGTCCATCCATTCCAGCATCCTGTCTCACACGGTGGCCAACCAGTTCCCCTGGAGGGCCAACAACCAGGCACGGAAGTCAAGGCCTTCCCCGGATGTTGTTTCCTGGCTCTGGGATTCAG
>NW_015207360.1:0-1132 GCF_001447785.1 Gekko japonicus | reverse complement strand
GGAAAAACACTGTGGATCCATGAGGATCCCAGCTTTAGAACCATGCTGTGGCTTCATGGTGCTGCCATGAAGCTGGGGAACCATGAACACTGTGGTGTAAGTAGTGGCCATGGACATGGTATGGGATTTAATGGTATGTTTGGGGTGTCACAACACAAAAACCACAAGCATCCATGAAGATCCATGCTCCAGAACCATGTTTTGGCAGGATGGTGTTGCCACGAAGCTGTGGACATGTGATTTCTGTGGTGCATTCTGTGGCCATGGACAAGGCATATTATTTGATGGTGATGTTAGGGTGACTCAATGCAAAAATCATAAGGATCCATGAGGATCTGTGCTTCGGAACCATGTTTTTGCAGCATGGTGTTGCCACAGAGCCGTGGCACCACAATTTCTGTGGTGCAGGCTGTGGCCATGGACATGATATGGAATTTCATGGTATGTTTGTGGTATCCCAACAGAAAAAACCCAAGCAACCATGAGGATCCGTGCTTCAGAATCATGCTTTTGCAGAATGATGTCACCAAGCTGGTGCAAGCTGTGGACGTGTCGTGGGCGTGTTATGTGATTTGATGGTGTGTTTGGAGTGACCCAATTGAAAAACCCTGAGGATCCATGAGGATCCGTGCTTTGGAACCATGTTTTTGCAGAATGGTGTTGCCATGAAGCTGTGGATTCGTGATTTTTGTGGTATAACCTGTTTCCATGGACATGATATGTGATTTGATGGTGAGTTCATGGTGACCCAATGCAAAAATCTGTGCTTCGGAACCATGTTTTTGCAGCATGGTGTTGCCGGAATCATGTGTTTGAAGCCGTTGTGGTGCCACGAATCTGTGGATGTGTGATTTTTGTGGTGCCCCCCATAGATGAACACACGGCCTACAATATGATGGTAGTTTTTATTTCGTTTCAATGTAAAAATCGTATGAATTCATGAGGATCCACGTAGATCATCCGACTTTTACCTTTCCCCCCGATTTTTTGCTCACAAGACCTCCCACAGCTTAGAGGGAACACTACATCCCGAGTAAACACGCACTGGCTCGGACATCCCAGCGAAAAAGACACCCGCAAAGTGCGGGGCGGGGCCCCTTTCCTAGGGTTACCAGCCTCCCGGTGGGGCCTG
>NW_015207359.1:0-1705 GCF_001447785.1 Gekko japonicus | reverse complement strand
GTCCATTTTAACAAATACATAGACAAGCCAATACAGTTGCAAAATAAAAATGTTCAAAATATGCAAATAGTTCTCCAGGAAGTTAGCAGGAAGTACTGACCCTCCTCTCATTGTTCATCCAATAAACGGAGGAACCCAATTCCCTCTTTCTCAGTTTCCTTCACAATGGACAGTACATTAAATTAAGCAACATTTGAAAAACACCTTATCAACACCCTACTTACTTAATCCCCACATTCATTTCATTAGTTCACTGCATTTTGACGGACTGCCTTTCAGACAGTATATTCAAGGACAGAACTTCATGTGATGTTTAGTTCTGTGAATATTTTCTTGGAGGTTTTGTTTTTTCCAAAATAGAAGGCAGCTACAAGGGTTGCCCTTTAAAGGCCTAGTGCAACCCCCACCCCCGGGTTTTCTTGCCAAATACCACTGTCCTCACTCAAGCTACTTTTACACCCTCTGGGGAAAGCTCATGGGTATTCAGCTAACCTCCATGACTGCAGTCTTCTCCAATATGTCCCCAGTAGAACACTGAGATCGGTGGATAACAACTTGCTGGTGACCCCCAGCCCTAGGGAGGTCCAGCTGTCCTCAGCTAGGGACAAGGCCTTCTCTGTCCTCTCTGTCCTTGCTTCAGCTTGGTGGAACTCTCTGCCGAATAACACCAGGGCCCGGCGAGATCTGATGCAATTCCACGGGGCCTGTAAGGCAGGCTTTTAGTTGAGGGCAACAACGGGAGACGGAGACTGGCACCCTCTCTTTCTTTTCTATGGCCCCCATGTGCCGTGTGGGACGGTGGTGTGGCTGGCAAAGGAGGAACTGTATTGCCATCTGGGGTTGGTTTAATTTACTGTTTCTGTTTGTGTTCTTAATTATACACTAATTGTATTTTTAAATGTTTTGCAAGGTTGTAAATCGCCTAGAGCCTGCTTGCAGGGTGGGCGATTCGTAAGTCCAATGAAATAAATAAATGAAACAAACGCGATTTCAGGAGAAGTGCAGAAATCCAGTGAGTCTGTCCTCCATAGACATGATAGAAAAAGTGTGGGGATGAAAAGGCAAATAAGCTATTTGAGATACCCATTCTTATGTAATGTTACATATTATCAGGTAGAAAGTCTGCTGCAAAGGAGAGTGCTGGGATGGAAAGAGAGTCAAATTAGGATTACCAACAACCTGGAGAGCAAATATCCTGTCCCTTTAACAGAGGCTTAAAGTACCAGGTGATGTTATTTACTTCCATGCCATGGAAAGCTTCAGTGGCCCATTTCCTCACATTAGACCTCTGTTAAAGGGACAGGACATTCTTTCTCCAGGCCAGTTGAAAACCCTGAATCAAATGAGAACCGGTCCCAGCAGAGAAGGCTTTGCTTTATCACCTCTGTCCCTGATGCTGGCTGGTAGAATAGTTGTTGGCAGGATCTGCTTTGGGAGGGGAGGAACCAACAGCTGCTGGTTCCAAGGGTCTCTCCTCTTCCTCTGTACGAGGGCTTTCCGCCAACAACCACTTGCTAAGTGTTGGAAGAGGGACTACAAAGCCACATGGGCTGTGTGAGTCATAGGTAAGGTTGCCAGTAACCTGCAGAGAAACTGTCCTTCCCCGTTAATGTATGGAAGTCAACTGGTGAAGCTGTTTCTGCATGCAAAATATGTGCGGTACCCCAAAGTCAGGTCCCCCTGTTGGTGTATAAGTTTCAGCACC
>NW_015207358.1:0-1727 GCF_001447785.1 Gekko japonicus | reverse complement strand
TATCTTGTGTTTGCTCCTCACATATCTGACATGAGTGTCCCTGGCCAGCTTTAGCTCACTGTGAGCTTTGGCCTCCCTGATGGCTGACCTACAGTGCCTAGCAACCCACAGATACTCTTCTTTAGAGGTATGTCCTTCCTTCCATTTCTTGAACATTTCCTTTTTCTTCCTTAGCTAATCATGGATTTCTTTGTTCATCCACATTGGCTTCTTGGATCCCCTACTATGTTTACATCTTGTTGGAATAGTGATGGCTTGAGCCTGCAAGAGCTCCTGTTTGAGAGCCCACCCTTCACTTGCTCTTTTCCTTTTCAGCAGTCTTGCACATGGAATAATTCTCATTAAATTAAAGTCTGTCTTACTGAAATCTAAATTACAGGTGTGATTATGAACTTCCTTGGTCCCCCACAGCAAAAGGAATTCTAGCAGGACACGGTCACTTCACCCTAAGGTCCCCACCACCTTCACTGCATCTATCATTTCTTGCCTGTTGGTCAATATTAAGTTGAGTAGGGCTGAGCCCCTCATAGCTTCCTCCACCATTTGATGTCTACCAGAGAGGTCAGGAAGTTGTGTAACTGTGGACGCTTTGCAGAGTTTGTCTCCCAGCACACATCAGGGAAGTTGAAAGTTGGCAACCATAGCTCTGGCTGACCTACCCAAGGGACAGTGCAAGATTAGCAGGTTACTACTTTAGAGGTACAGTGGCTCAAGTGGTTAAGATGATGAACTGCAGACTGGAAGGTCAGTAGTTCAGCAGTTCGAGACACGAGTGCCGCATAACGGAGTGAGCTCCCGTCTCTGGTCGTAGGTCCTGCCTACCTAGCAGTTTGAAAGCAAGAAACTTCTAGTAGATAAATAGGTACCACTTTGGTAGGAAGGTAACAGCGTTCCATGCACCTCAGCGTCTAGTTATGCTGGCCACATGACCACAGAAACGTCTTTGGACAGTGCTTGCTCTTTGGCTTGGAAATGGAGATGAGCACCGCATCCCTAGAATCGGGTTCGACTGGCTTTCAAGCAAGGGAAACCTTTACCTACCTTTACCTTACTTTAGAGTTGAGCAGGGATTTGGGGGAGGTGAGTTCAACAGATTGGCTTGGTGCAAAGTTCTTCCCCCCCCCTGTTCTATGCTGTTGCTATGGTTAGGGTGTTTAATAGGGATGAGCAGAAACTGGCTCATGAACTAATGTTTGTCATTAATTTTGGCCAGTTTGTGGTTTGCGAAGTGATGTTCATGAACTGAAAAGCTGCCAAGAACTTTCACAAATTTTAAGGCAGTCTGTAGTGGTTCATGAAGAGCAGAAAGCAGGGTTTTAAATGGTTCTGCGCCATTTAAACCCTTGCTTTCTGCTCTTCACAAAAAATTGAGAGTGGGAAGCAGAAATCAGGGGTTTAGATGTCTCAGTGCCATTTAAACCTTTCTGCTCCCTGTCACTTTTGGTGGCAAGCAGAAAGCAGAGGGTTAAATAGCTTGAAGCCATTTAAAACCCTGCTTTCTGGTCCCCTCACGTTTTGCAGGGAACAGAAAGCAGGGGGTAAAATGGCTTCAAGCTATTTAAATCCATGCTTTCTGCTCCTTGCAAAAAGCAGTGGGGAGCAGAAAGCAGGGGGGTCACCAACAGATATAAACCAGGTCAATTTTCGAACCAATGTATTGTTTTGCTGTTTGGTTTGTGGTTCAGCTCATCCCTAGCATTTAAATTAAATAGGCCTGGTTATAAACT
>NW_015207357.1:0-1648 GCF_001447785.1 Gekko japonicus | reverse complement strand
ATCAGAAGGAGATTGAGACTGGGAAAGGTGGCCATTAAGGAGCTAGAGAAGGAGAACAGGAGGAGAAGCAGGAGGAGGAGATTGGATTTATACCCCTCCCTTCAATACCCAAAGGAGTCTCAAAGTGGCTTACAATCCCTTTCCATTCCCCTCCCCACAACAGATACCCTGTGAGGTAGGTGAGGCTGAGAGAGCTCTCTCAAGAACTGCCCTTGAGATAACAACTTTGAAAGAATTTATGACTGACTCAGTTCTCCCAGATTAGAGTCTGCACTTTTAACCACTACACCAAACAGGCTCTGAAATGATCCTTAAGTGTAAGGATTTGTCCCTGGTGATCTAGACTGAGATAATTCATACTGTAGTAGTCCTCATTACTATGTTTGGGTGCGAAAATTGGACAGTGAAGAAAGCTGACAGGAAGAAAGTTGATTCCTTTGAAATGTGGTGTTGGAGGAGAGTTTTCCAGATACCATGGGTTCTAGATCAAATTGAGCCCGAACTCTCCCTAGAAGCTAAAATAACCAAACTGAGGCTATTATACTTTGGTCACATTATGAGAAGACTAGACTCACAAGAATGTTAGGAAAAGTTGAAGGCAGCAAGAAAAGAAAAAGACTCAACAAGAGATGATTGGACTCAATCATAGAACCTACAACCCTCAGTTTGCAAGACCTGAGCAAAGCTGCTAAAGATTAGATGACCAAACTTTTAAAGACACACACACACATACATAAAACAAGGAATTGTTACAACCACCATAAGTTGGAAGCAACTTGACAGCATTTAACACACAAAGCCAAATCCTGCACTCAGCCAGCACTGAAACAAGCTGCAACTAATTATTTTTAACTTATTAGCTATGATATTTTAATATTTAGAGTGTCAGGCTAAGCCAGGAAAGCCCAAACCTGTATTCTACCATGATGCTCACCTGCTGACCTTGGACCAGAAACTCTCTCTCAACCTACATTTCAGAATTGCTGAGAGAGCAAAATGGGATAGTGACTAATGTATGCTGTCTTGATCTCTTCGGGATAGGGCAGGATAAAAATGTAATAAGAAACCCTACATCCTAAGTGTCTCTGCTGTTGGAACAAGCCTCTTTAGACTGGAAAAAGGCTTCAAACTTTACATAGTGGAGAGGTATGATAGTGGTAGAATCCACACCAGTAGCTGCTGGGAAAGATGTTGCATGCCCATGCATGCATGCATTCATTCATTTTATCCCATCCTACCTCCAAGGAGCTCAGGGTGGCATGTACGGTTCTCCCTTCCTTCCTTTTGTCTTCACAACAACCTTGTGAGGTATTTTAACCTGAGAAATTGTGACTGTCAAGTAGGAGGTCAACATTCCAGCCATCGCACCACACTGGATCATAATAAGGAATTATGATATGGTGTACTGTGTCCTCTTCCCATGTTTCATTCTCTGCATAAAATATCATTATCATCGTCATCACCCTTTGTATTCTGCCTTTCTATTATAAGTATTAAGGTAGTGGAAAACATTGTTAAATAAGTACTAACAAATTTGCAACATTTAAAACAAATTAAAAACCACTGTAAGACAATTGTTAAAAATCACTGATCTAAACTGTAGTCCAGAACAAACTAAGAACAATATAAGAAGAGCCCTGCTGGATCA
>NW_015207356.1:0-1816 GCF_001447785.1 Gekko japonicus | reverse complement strand
CCACTGTCACTGTTTGGCACATTCTCCTCGCCTGCGGGTGGCAAGGTTCCCAGCACTCCTAGTTTCAAGTGGTGGCCAACCAGTGGGCTCCGGATGCTCACAAGCAGGGTGTGAAGATGGCAACGACCTCCCCTTCCCCAAGGTATACTGCCACAGTCCAGGGAGGATCCGTTTAGCTTTTGTGCACTTTCTCGGCACATCTGTACACAAAGGGAGCCTGCGGTTGCCTCCCGTAGCACTGCTAGCAGCCGTTCCACTCGGGTTGCCGGGGAGGGCAGAAAGGCTCTGCAGGCGAGCAAAATGAGGCCCCCTTCCCCTGCCCCGGAGAGCCACAATTATTCAAGAAGCACACACTTCCAGAAGGCAGGGTTACGGAGAGGCCACGGCATGCCGATAAGCCATGATATACAGCGCGGCTGATAAGAAACGCTGTCCTTAATTGGCCTAGATTGCCTGTATCATCGCTCGCCGAGATGAGCGTTGCCGTGTTTTTACATGCCGCTGTAACACGCTGTCTGCTTTCACCCGCACGCCCCTAAATCAGCTCAGAAATATGCGCATGGCCCATCAGCTGCTCCCTGGGCTGTCAGGCATCTTGCTCCGCCGCAGTGCCGGGGGTAGGGAGCAGAGCGCCGCTCCTGCCAAAGCATCCTCCTTCACAGGGCCGAGGTTGCTTTGGCTGCACCCAGAGGGCAAAAGCCTCCCAGCAAGATTCCATCCAGATCCCCCGTCCGCACGTGTTCCATGTACACATGAGGGAGGATAGAAATCTGGAGGGAGAACAGAGGCAAAAGGCAATCGCTACCAATGAGCCGGTGTGGCGTACTGGTTACAGCACTGGGCTAGGATCTGGGAGATCCAGGTTCAGATCCCCACTCCTGCCATGGAAGCTTGCTGGGTGACCTTGGGCCAGTCACACTCTCGGCCTCACCTACCTCACAGGGTTGTTGTGAGGAGAAAAAACAGAGGAGTGGAGAATGGTTTAAGCTGCCTTGGGGCCCCACTGGGAAAGAAGGCAGGGTATAAATGAAGTAAATTAAATAAATGTGACAGGAAAGAGGAGGGGGAAGTAGGAAAGATGGGGTGGGGAGGAGGATGAAGATGGAGGGGGTTGAAGTGGGGCAGCCGACTTGGAAGCAAACAGGAGGAGAAGATTCCTTCTGCCCATTCTCATGAGCAACAGTCCCTCAGTGTCAGCCTATGGCTCTCAGTGTGCATCAGTTTGTCTCTGTGCTAGTCTGGCTAAAAGTAGCAGTTGTCTTTCAAAGGAATTTCAAAGGGAGATTAGAAAGAAAGGCTGCTGTATTGCAACTGATAATGAAGCTCAAGACAATGCATCCACCTGGACTGAATCAAGACCTAGGTTTCCTGTCTCATTACCAATGCTGATTTCTCCACGCCTATTTTACCTCTGCATCTCTCACCTAAATCCAGTCACGCCTGCTATTGTTATTCACTTGCTACTGTCATTTGCCTGCTAATGGCATTCGGCATCTGAAATCACTCCACTTTCCAATAAAAAGGGCAGATGGACTCCCATTCTAGCTGTATCTGAAGAAGTGAGCAATGACTCACGAAAGCTCCTACCCTACCCTCTTGTTCTTTTCTACTGCTGCAGATAGACTAAAATGGCTACCCAACTTGATCTAGTCTGACTGTACGGTTATATTGGCGGGGTCCCCAACATGATGCCCATGGGGGCCATGGGGGGCCATCAACAGCTTTCCTGGTGCCCACCGAGTATTTTTACAAAGTGGAGCCCTGGCCAGGTGGACCTTTTGCCAAGGAAGGTTTCTGATCAGCCATTGGAGATTTG
>NW_015207355.1:0-2068 GCF_001447785.1 Gekko japonicus | reverse complement strand
TTTTCATTGTGAAATGAATTTGCAAGAAAACCTCTTCATTGGAATCTGAACGTTCCCCCCCCACCTTGAGGATTGCTGCCCAAACCCACCCAGAAAGGGCAGATTTGGACATTTTTGTTTTTAATCTGCATGCTGGTGGCAAAATGTTTCAGTGCTGGAAGTTCCCTGCACAGAAACAAGCAGACATTCCTGTTAGGAGTGCCGACACCAGCAGCCAATCACTGCCCTCTTTATTTCATTTGAAATCTGGGGTTTGTGAGTATTGTGTGTGTGTGTGCCTGGAAGTCTTGGTTGACCTCTGGCAACCCCTAGTGCAGCCTGGACGTTTCAGAGAGGTGGCTTACTATTGCCTGCCTCTGCCCTCCCAGGTACATGCCAGGGTTGGCTCTGCTTAGCTTCCGAGATCTGACAATATCGAGCTTGCCTGGGCTATCCAGGTCAGGGCTGAAACTCCAGAGCAAATTGTTACATGTCTCCGGGCGCCATTTTCAAACACATTTTAGTCTCACTTTTTAGTCTTTCTTGGCAAGATCAGGTAAATCTGACGGAGGATACATATGGTTTGCAGATGGTTTGGAGGTGTGGGGTCAGATTAAAAGGCATGCCTGGCTAGGCAGCTCAGTCCATTCCTACCAAAACCCCTGGTATTCACAGATCCTCAAAGTTCAATAGCAGAAAAACCCTGAGTCATTTTCATCAGGGAAGGGAGGTGGGATATCTTCAGACACAAAGGGGGGGGGGGAAGGGAATGTGCTCTGAGGGGAAGGGAGAACCCAGAGCTTCTCTAAGAGCAGTTGGCTCCTTGAGGCTGCAGCAGCACTTCAGCGCACGTGCAAAACAAACACACACCCGCCCCCCAAAAGCAGAAAAACCACCCTCAAATGTGAATCTGAAGGAACAGAAGACTGGCAGGGAAAGACTGAAGAAAGAACGTCAGTGTGAACTCATCGCAGCGATCATGCAATCATTGGAACTGCTGCCACAGCACTGACAAAAACGCAAAAGGCCACTGCCGTCTGGAAAATGCCGTCGAAATCTGGCTTATTTTCCTAAATAACGTATTTAAATACATAGATTGATTTTTGGCAGTAAAACCCAGTTTGCAAGCGGATTCTCAATCTGAGGAAGTTCAAGTTTTTGTTATGATATGTATTATTTTTCTGTCATATGTTCTAAAGAGTCACAAGATGCTTTATGAGTTAAAAATATCCATCCATGTCCTTCACTGCTGGTGGTCCTGCCCAGGGCTCTTTTTGTAGAAAAAGCCCAGCAGGAACTCATTAGCATAATAGGCCACACCCAACAGTAGAAACTCATTAGCATATTAGGCCACACCCACGACACCACAGCTCATTAGCACATTAGGCTGCACCCCCATGTTACTAGAAGTGTGGTCATCCAGCCACACCCACCTTTTGCTTCTTATTCTGTTTACCTTGTTTGTTGTCAAAACATAGGGCTTTTTTTGTAGCAGGAACTCCTTTGCATGTTAGGCCACACACCCCTAATGTAGCCAATCCTAATGAGTTTCTGCTGTTGGGTGTGGCCTATTATGCTAATGAGTTCCTGCTAGGCGTGGCCAACTTGGGAGCCAGCCGGAACTCCGTTCCTGTGCGTTCCTGCCCCAAAATAGCCCTGGTCCTGCCCAAGGATTCATACCTTCTGGAAAGCAATTTTAGAAATCATCAGATGTTTCACAGGTCAGCAAGTCCCTTCCTGTCCCAAAACTATTCTGTTAAATCTTTGGGGCCCCAGTTCCATTTCAAAATTAAAGAATTAACTTATTAATAGCTGCCAAATCTTGATATTGGAAAACCAATATCATCTCTTCAAAAAGACAGTAGTTTCAAAAAATATGGAACTGCCTGGCAATGGATCCAATTTCTGCCACAGAAAACCCATTGTTTCAATCTTATTTCTTAGGAAAATGGTTCCCTTTCTTTGACTCTGTTAAAAATCACCTGAAAGCTAAAAATCCATTACCAAAAAAGGACGCATGTTTGGCTTTTTATTAAATTCAATGTCTTAGTCTACCCTTTTTATTATGATGTTATTGCTGTTAAAGTTT
>NW_015207354.1:0-1740 GCF_001447785.1 Gekko japonicus | reverse complement strand
TAGATGACACTCAGCTTTATCTCATGCTTCCAGCAGACCACAGAGGGCTGTGGAAACCATGAACAGGTGCCTAGAAGCAGTTTTGGAATGGATGAGGGCTAACAAGCTGATACTTAATCCTGAAAAAAAATGGAAGTGCTACTGGTGGGGAGAAGGTTTGACCCAGGAAATGGGTTATCCCTTACTTCTGGAAGGGATCACACTCCCCCTAATAAAGCAGGTTTGCAACTTGGGGTAGCTGCTGGACCCATGCCTCCTACTGGATAAACAGGCAGCAGCTGTGGCCAGGGTTCCAGCTGTGGCCCTTCCTGCAAGGGGGGGGGACTCTTGCCACAGTGGTTCATGCCCGAATGTACTCTGTGCAATGCTGCCCTTGAAGACTGTCCAGAAGCTGCAGCTGTTACAGATTGCTGCAGCCAGAGCGTTGACTGGAGTGGGTCATGAGGAGCATATCACTCCAGTCTTGTTCCACCTACACTGGCTTCCAATTTGATTCTGGGCTTAATCCAAGGTGCTAATACTGACCTTTAAAGCCTTGGATGGCCTGGGACAACTTAACAAGGACTATTTATTTTATTTATATTTATATCCTGCGCCTCCATGCCGTAGCAGGCTCAGGGTGGCTAGCCTTCTCCTAAGTGAATCTACCCATTAAGTCCAGTCATCCTTGGAAGCCCTGCTTTGGTTGCCCCCACCATTTGAGGCTGAATGGGTGGTGACTCAAAAAAGGGCCTTCTTGGTCATGGCACCAAAACTTTGGAACTCCCTTCCCAGGGAGATTTGTCTATCTCCCTACTAGTAGTGTCTTACACCAGCAATTTTGTTATGTTTGGCATACCCCCAGTAACCATTACTGGCCCTCCTCCTTGGTTTGTGTGTGTTTTTACAGAATTTATAATTTAAATGTTTTCAGTTGTTAACTGTTTTTATGTGTGCTGCCTTGGGGACCCCGATTGGGTGGGAACACAGCATAAAAATATTTTAAATGAATAAAATGTTGCTAAGAACTGTGTAAGAGCCAAGGGCCTTCTGCCATAGTGGCCTGGACACTATAGAATTCTCTGCCAAACAATGCTCACTTCAACCAGAACCTATTGATACTCAGACCAATTCAGAAATTTTATACCCTATGCAATCACCAATATGACTCTGTGGGGATACTAGTGGACATGGGAATCAAGAGTGATCACAGATATGATGATAATTTGTGAACCGTGTGAAACCTTGGCCCACACGGAAGCTGCAATCTGCACAATCACACTGGATGATAAATAACAAAAAATAAATAAATCACAGTGCTTCTACAGACATGGTGCATACAATCAGCACCTCTATGCAATATTAGCCGAGTCCAAAGCCTTCCAGGTCGGTTCACACACACCAGGTAGCCTTAGAAAACATAGCTTTTAAAAACCAGGCCTTTGATACTAGGTAGTTGTAAAGAAAAATGGTTCCTTGTTTTGCTTTGTAACATAAAATCTTTGGTTCAGGCTGCAGAGAGGCCGACAGGAATCTTCCCAGAGACAATTAGAGATGGTTGAGAATTAGATAGTGCACAGTGACCTTGCCAGCTTAATTGTTTGCAGCTGAAGTATCAGTGAGCAACAGGCCCAATTAGTACATTCCATACATCTGAAAACTATGGACACCTGTGTATGGGAAAGGGCGGACCTATCTGCAGTACGGTTTTGTCTCTCTCCCTCCCTCTTGTCCATCCTGACGCCAAGGTTTTCACACCTG
>NW_015207353.1:0-1711 GCF_001447785.1 Gekko japonicus | reverse complement strand
TCTTCTAAGACTTTGAATAGCTCAGCTGTTACCTAAATAGTGGTATCAAATGTTATCAAAAATGTATTTCACCCAAACAATACATAGAGGAAAAAATAGGTTTCACCCAAAGGATAACATCACGTGCAGGTTTACGTTCAGACAGCACCTTGTCAGTATCACTGTCACTAGTCCTACGGGACTCTAGTAATTTACCCGTTTCGAATGAACCTTTTTCAAGGACTGTGATGTATGTATAAAGGACACAAGGCACAATAATTTTTCGTTGTGAGCACAAAAGTTCTTGAGATAGCAGCGTACTTGTCTAGGGTCCCATCAGAACCCTTGTGGCAAACATAATAACCTATCTAAGAAAGCAAATGTCTCAAATTCTATCAGGTAACCTAGCCTATGGATTTGAAGGTTGTCAGAATTGCAACGTCTCTGTATGATATTGGGTTGTTAATCTCTCCCCCCCTCTCTCTGTATGTATCCCCTGACCTAAATGATCCAGATCTCAGAAGCTAAGCAAGGTCATTGGAAACAAGATAAGGTCCCTGAGATTGGGGAATGGATTAAAAAAAACTACTTTTTATGGTGGAAATGGACAAAATGACAAGGAAACTTAATAATTTGGAAGCGGAAGAATTTTTTGCAGACTGGAAAGACTTTAAGGAATACTTAGAAAAACACTGGGATGCAAAAGACAATTTGCTTTGCTTTGATAACTAATGAAAGTTATAAGAAGTGATAGATAAATGTATTTGAATAACAGCTGAAAGATAAGTTACCTAGAGATGTATTATGAAAAAGAGTGAAATGAAGTGAATATAAGAATGAAGCAGGAGGTTGGAGCACTGTGGGAAGCCGAAAAGGGGGAAGGGAATTGAGGAGGAAAGGATGTATAATGAATTATGTATTGACATATGCTTCACTTTTCAATATATCCTAATAAATTGTTTGTTAAAAAAGAAGAAGAAGAAGCTAAGCAAGGTCAACCCTGGTTAGTACTTGAATGGGAGACCACCAAGGAAGCCCAGGGTTGCTACATAGAGGCAGGCAAGGGCAATCCACCTACATTTTTTTCTCTTGCCTTTGGGGTGCCCTAAGGTGGCATTGCCTGGACAGTATTTTCTACCACCATATATCTATATAGATTTATCTGCAAGAGTTAACATTTTGCCACGTCGAAAAGGTGTTGTTGTTTTTTTTTTAAATATGACATTGGTTCTCTAGATGGAGCATGCTCCAAAGTTCCAGTGGAGCAATGCCTTTGTATCTGTAGCCAAGAGAAAATGAAACCCATTGGACATAATATCTCAAATTGTTCCCTGTATAATAGTCCGAGTGCCAGGTTTTTGAGAGCTATCCTTGACAGCCGTGATGAAGTGAAAGGAACAGACGAGATTTGTCTTTTGCTCTGTGCTACAGACAAACTTATTCCTTACAGGATCTTTCATTGTTTGCCTTGGCAGCTTTTCAGATCCATTATAAACTTGTGTAATCAATTGCGGCTCCCTGCTGTGGAGACCATTTAATGTAATTATTACCGTGGAGTTGACCCGAGCCGAGTTTAATCTGAATATTGTCCGGTTGATGGTGTCCACCTTGGAGAACCCTTTCTCTTTCCGTGATACTGCATTTATGGCATTTTGTGATTAGCATAGATTTTTAAAGGAATGGATGGGAGCCAACAGATACTGCCATTCTTCTTCACCCAAAGAGTGATTAA
>NW_015207352.1:0-1726 GCF_001447785.1 Gekko japonicus | reverse complement strand
TTTGAACGCACTGTATCTGCAACCTTCGCGCGTTCACCTTTAGTCCCAACAACAGATGTGTCCAGGATGGTATCTATCAACTGTCTCAATAAAGTTAGCTTTAGTTAAACTGGTTGGTGTTGAGAACTGATTGAACCAAGAACCTGGTGCCTGGCTACCCTAGCCCTTGATCACACAGGGAGTTTGCAGTGGCCTTCTGGGTAGTTTTCTATTCTGGGCAACCGTTGCTACTTCTTCCTCCCTGGTTTCTCGGTTATTGTCCTGAATGCGTTTTCAGTGTTGCTCCCTGAGCTGTGTGTTTCAGTCCCCTCTCCCTCCATTTCCTCATGTTCTCCTGCCCCACCCAGCATGCTCTGCCCCCCCCCTGTTCTGCCTTCCTTGTGGGCTTCCAGGCTTGCTTCTTGTCAGCCAGGTGTGGACTGGTCTTCCCTCCTTCATTCGTCACCCAACTGGATGTTGAGGGCCAGGAGTCTCCTCCATGTCATATTTGAAGGAGGGTGAATCCCAGGCCTCGTTTCTGGGGTGGGCTGCCAGATCCAAGCTTGCCTGAGGCACGGTGGTCACAGACCTGCACAGACCAAGAGACACCCCTGGATTCCCAGCATCAGACCCCTGCCCCAGCCAAGGAGGAGCTGCTGGTCTGGGGCCATTCAGGGGCCCTCTGCCTCCCAGGCATTTGAAATCCACCATCAGGGGCCACCACGAGGTACTTCTTGTGACTCCACTAGCACAGCCGTGTCTAGATTGTCCCTGGTGATGACCTCCAAGTCCAAGGTGGCGGCGGCCAGCGGGGTGGGTTGGGGGAATCAGGGTAGTTCCGAAATGTTTCTCTCACTCTCTCTGTCCCCCTGTAGCAGGTAACCCTGGTGGCCGGCTGCTTCCACGACGTGCTGCTGCTGTATCTCAGGGTGTTGAACGAGACGCTGCGTGAAGGTGGAAACAAGCGGAATACCAGCCGCATCCTGGAAAACATGAGGGGCCTCAACATCCAGGGTATCGGATGCTTGGCGGAGGCTGGGCGGAACTGGGGCTGGAGGTTGGGGGAAGTCCCCTGGGCTGAGGCCAGGTGGGGCCGGAAGGGAGCAGGAGAGGGAGGGAATGGGGGAAGGGGGCTGGCTTTAGGGAGGAGCTGCCCCAGGGCCTGTCCAAGAGACAGACTCAGCCATGGCTCATGAGTGACAACTGACGCTGGGGGCCACATAGAAATGGTGTGCGTCTCCCTCCCTGCCCCCCCTCCAGGTGTCACTGGGGAAATGAGCATCAACAGTGACAATGAACGAGAGATTGATTTCGATCTGTGGGCCATGAAGGATGTGAAGAGCGGAGAATACCAGGTGTGTGGTTTTTTGGGGGGGAGGTGTCAGCTGTGCTAGGTGGGGGAGGGTCCCCAAGCAGCCCACTGGGTCTCTGAAGGGGCTGGCATGTACTGAAGAGGCACTAAAGAGCCCTGGGTGAGAGTGGGGGACTGGAGGATGGTGGGAGGTGAGACGCCAGGGGGCCTCCAGGCCTTTCCATTGGGATGGGATTCTGGGAAGTTGCAGTGGACAAGGAAGAAGGTGCCCCCTGGGTCTGTGGCCTGAATCCAGCCCTTTTTCCCACAGGTGGTGGCTCGTTACATGGAATCAGAAAATTGGATCAACTGGACGGGGCCCATCCACTGGAAGAAGGGGGCCCGTCCTCTGGACAGCCCACCCTGCGCCTTCCAGAGGAATAACTCCTCCAGTGA
>NW_015207351.1:0-1744 GCF_001447785.1 Gekko japonicus | reverse complement strand
TAGACTTTGCAACACGCATATTTCCAACATGTTGTATCAGGTATCTTTCAAAAAATGTCTGGCAACTTCAATTTGAGCAGGGAAAGGAGTTTTGGGAGTGAGAACCATATCATAGTGCAAATTGTATTTCCCTCTTTTACAATACATGCACAAAGGTGTGTGACTTGAAAGGGGGGAGGAGACTTTCAGAAAAGATGCCCCAGACCTCAAATTCACCCCTAGCTCCAGCATTCAGGTTTCAGTCTCATCTTTTGATTAAATAATGGCAACAGCAAAGCATGTCATTTCTACCAGTGAGCATACCCATGGGCCTCACAGCATAGTGAGAGAGGTAGTCCTTCATGTCTCCAGAGATCTGTTGGAATGAAGATTGCTCTCTCCATCTGCCCTTAGTAATTGGAAAATGCACAAGGGAATACTTCCGACAAGCTTTCCAAATAGTTTAGCTTGTATATCCATTGTTATTGTTACACCATCTCCCTTCTATGTAGTATACATTAAATGAAACATTTATTAATATTTAAACATTGGTTTGGAAGGCATTCACAATTACTCAGGAGAGAAATAACTGTTCTCTGTGTTTAAAAGCAGTGAACTCCATTGCCTGGTGGATTTTTTAAATTGCCCACCCCCAACAAATGTAAGATAAAGGAGTGCTGTTTTATTGGCAAATACTCTCTAGGAAATTTCATTTGTCTTATACCTGCATCCCACATCCAATCAGAGAGCATGAACGTAACACTTTTAATAGCTTTCCCTTTATCAAACATTTCTAGCAACAGAGTTCGCTTGGATTTATTTCATTAAAGGGTGATTTACAACCCTTGATTCTGATCATACAAAACAATAAGGGGGTGAGTATGGTTCTTTGAGTGTAACCAGAAAATCAGACAGAACACCAGCAGAAACGTTTATCTTTTATTGAGATAAGAAGTTATTTTCTTTAATGAGCAAGACAGAAGGAAATGCAAGCATGAAAAAGTTAATCCTACAGTGACCCTGAAAATAAATGTGAAAAGTATAAAAAGTACCTAGCATTGCTTTTTAGTAAGTAACAGTTTTAAAAGCAAATCAGGTTTCAACTGGTTGTCTCACTGCTTTTAGGGATAATCAAAAAGCCCAAGTTACCCACCAAGAAATCTCACCTACTCTTCTTGTGAGACTTCCATCCAGAGAAATCTTATTTGCTTGTCACAGGAGTGCCTATTTACAGAGAAACACCAGTTCTTATCTTATCTCTAAATCTTGTCTATCATAATCATTATATTATTTAGTTAACTTCATAACTAAAGATAAACAACATAAATCTTTAGCTAGCATAATCCTGTGATATTATCTGGATAACTGATTCTTAACTAAATAAGACATAAGCAACATATGAGCTAATTGGCAGGTGCATATGAGAAACATGTGGTAAAGCAAGATAAGGAGGCCAATCTAGACTTTTAGCCTTTGTTAAAAAGCAATTAATCTACTTTTCCCTTTAACTGGTTCAGCTAACTGCCCAAAGTGCAAGCCACTTGAAACACAATTCATGGACAGTTAAAAAGTGCTTGAGTGTGACTCATTTGCAAACACAGCTTTAAAAAGCTTGGTGATGTCATAGCTAGCTACTGCTACACAAGAGCTCTGAGAGCTTCCTGCTTTCCCAGGGAAGAGAGTCATAAAGACTCCCAGGGAAGAGAGTGGAGACTGAAGAGATAACCATTGACTGCCCCTGCCAGGAAGGGCAAGATGGATAGCT
>NW_015207350.1:0-1670 GCF_001447785.1 Gekko japonicus | reverse complement strand
TAGAGGGGGTAAGAGACGAACTTTATTTGTAACTTCACTCTTCAGGTTCTGATATATAAGTGAGCTGACGTTCGCCATAAAGACGGATAAAGTTAAGTTACCAGCTGAAGTACCAGCTGAAGTTAAGTTAAGTGGATAACAAAATGGCGGCGGCGTTAATTTCTGAGGCCATAAAAAATGAACTAAAATCGGAACGCTTCCGTATGAATTTAAGAGCTGAACTGGAAAAAACGCTGCAACAGGCATGGGATAGACTGCTAGGTGAATCTCAGTGTTTATATGTAGTAGTTGGAGAGAATAAAGGGCAACTATCGGAATTGGAAGAATCGCAGATATGTACTTCAGCAGAAGATGATAGCCAGCATCTGACAACAGAAAAGGAAACAAAAGAAGATGACTCTCTAAAGGATATGCCTCATAGGAGAAATAAGCGAAGAATAAAGAGAAGGAAAAAAAGGTGGGTCAAGTCCCCTTGGAAAAATAAGAGACTATTAAACAAGATTAGAACAAAGCAAGATGCAAGGAAGGTGGAAGATTTTAAGCAAGTTAAGGAGGACTCAAAAAAATACAAAAGAGACCCTCTTGGAGCTCCCTTAAAGGAGTACAAACATTTGAGACATTTACAAGAAAATGAGGAGAATGAACTTAAAAAGGAAGAGGAGTGGAAATCTTTGAGTAGAAGGACTCTCCGGAAATGACCCCCTTCTGCGAGAGCTGTGTTTAAGTGCAGGCTGGTGTGATAAGATAGGAAAGAACTGATGAAATGTAGTGGATAATAACTGTATTTCTATGTCTTCTAAGTTCTTGAGATGTGAAAATATAGAGGGACAAATAATTGTAGACTGATGTAATAGGATTTAACAGAAGGAAAATAATTGATGAAATTATCTAAAATATATAGATGGAGAGATGATTATGAATGAAATCTAGAGGTATGAAATTCTCCCTCTTATGTTTTTTGTTTTTTTTTCTTTGAGATATTTTTGAGCTATTCAGTTAAGTGGAAATAAGGTTAATGATGAATTTTGGTTTGATGAAGAGGTGAACATTTTGGAAGAACCAGTACTATAATTTTGAAATCCTTGAAATGGGGAATTATATATGGATACATAATTGTAGGTTGATTTAATAGGGTGTAACAGAATGAGAATAATTGCAGAACAGAGGGGTTTTTTTGTGTGTGTGTGTGTTTTGTTGGAAAAGTGGTGGTTACTTATTTAAAATGTCTATAATATATAGGCTGAGAGTAGATTATAAATGAAAATTTTACTTTCTTTTTCGAGATACTTAGCCAAGGAGATACTTAGCCAAGGAGAAGTATAAGGTTAAAGATGAATTTAGATCTGATGAAGTGGTGAATACTTTGGTGGATTAGGACTATAATTTTGATGTGAGTGGGTATAAGTGGTTTGGAGGACTAACTAGCTGATGAGAAATTTAGATTAAGAGATAATTAATTACAATGTAAGCAGGTTGAGAATATGCACACTTTAGGTTATAGAAACAATGTGGTTCAGAGAAATACTAGCGGTGATTATTGGTGGAAGGGGTGGTGGGATGAGGTTGTATGTCTATTTAGATGTTGTCTTTGTTTGTTGTTGTTTGTTGTGAAAACCCAATAAAAATTCATTAAAAAAACAAAACAAGAATGAAGCAAGTTTCACCCCCCA
>NW_015207349.1:0-1778 GCF_001447785.1 Gekko japonicus | reverse complement strand
GCAGTCACACACTGTCTCAACATTTTTAGGGAGTTATCTACTACAAGATCTCTCACTTGGTCAGTCTCTGCCAGTTCGGACCCCATCAACGTGTATTTATAGTTAGGAATTTTGGCTCCAATGTGCATCACCTTGCACTTGGCCACAATGAACCCCCTTTGCCACGTTGACGCCCACTCGCCCATCCTCAACAGATCCCTTTGGAGTGCCTCACAATCCTCCCGGGTTTTCACCACCCTGAACATCTTCATGTCATCCGCAAATTTAGCCACTCCACTGCTTACTCCCAACTCCAAATCATTTATGAACATGTTCCGGCCAGGCGGTGGCAGTGTGGCGACACGACATACGGGTCCTGAAAGCCCCAACGTCATCAAGCCGTTCGACGCAGCCGTTCGATGCAGCCGTTCGGAAAATGACTGAGCCAAGCCAGAAACATTTCCACCGAGCAGTTGCAGCGTGTGCAATTTAAATGAATTATATGTTGTCTTCCCTATCCCCTATGAAACATTGTTAGTCCCCTGTCTAAAGAGTAACTGTAAATCACTTTGGGCCCACTTGTATGGAAAGCGATTAATAAATCGAAAGCATTGTTGTTGTTGTTGTTGTTGTTGTTGTTATGTTAAAAAGCATCTGACCGAGTACTGATCCCTGCGGTACCCCACTGCTTACCACCGTCCACTGTGAAAATTTCCCATTTATACTCACTCTCTGTTTCCTATTAATTAGCCAGTTTTTGATCCACAAAAAGAGTTGTCATTTTATCCCGTGATTTTTGAGCTTACTTAGGAGCCTTTGATGAGGAACTTTAGGTAGTGAATGACTCCTTCTGGTAGTGAAGGGTAGGGTATAAATCCAATATCCTCCTCCTCCTCCTCCTCCTCCTTCTTCAATACTCCCAACTCCAAATCATTAATGAATATTGCAGGACATGTGAGGTTGCTTGTAATTTAATAAATTAGGGCTACTAACCTTTCTTAGCTGTCTGGCAGGCCTGGTAATATCTTTCCCACATCCTATTACAGGTTCCACCAAAACGGTCCTAAACCGTAAATGTCAGCTAGTAACTCCTAGACCTGGGGGTTGTAATATGTCATCACTGAGTAAGAATGGTCCCTGCCAGTCAATCAACTAAAACTTGGACTGATTAATGTACACGCATGAGCCTGCCTTACACTGAATCAGACCCTTGGTCCATCAAGGTCAGTATTGTCCACTCAGACTGGCAGCTGCTCTCCAGGGTCTCAGGCAGAGGTCTTTCCCATCATCTACTGCCTGGTCCTTTTAACTGGAGATGCTGCCGGGGATTGAGCTCGGGACCTTGTGCGTGCCAAGCAGAGGCTCTACCACTGAGCCAGGGCCCCTCTTTACAGCTCTCCAGGGTCTCAGGCGGAGGTCTTTCCCATCACCTCCTGCCTGGTCCTTTTAACCGGAGATGCCAGGGACTGAACCTGGGACCTTCTGCGTGCCAAGCAGAGGCTCTGCCACTGAGCCACAGCCCCTCCCCAACATGTACCTGAAGCTGAATCAGACCCTCGGTCCATATACTGGATCAGACCCTTGGTTCATAAAAGTCAGTATTGTCTCAGACTGGCAGCAGCTCTCCAGGGTCTCAGGCAGAGAGGTCTTTCACATCACCTACAGCCTGATAGTTTTAACTGGAGATGCTGGGGATTGAACCTGGGACCTTTGACTCTTCCACTGAGCCACAGCCCCTCCCTGACAACGGCACTATTTGAACTGTTTCAGAGTATAGAATCATAGAGTTGGAAGGTACC
>NW_015207348.1:0-1732 GCF_001447785.1 Gekko japonicus | reverse complement strand
TCATTCAGTAAGTTTTGGCATATTCATACGGTACAACTGGCATTCTTTCACACCTGCGCGTTCTCACACATCCGAATGGGAGTCCCGGTTTCCTCTCCTCACATGGACCCGCCGTCACTGCTCACTGCATGGCAACCAATCCTAAAAACATAGAGGGAGTAAATTGATCAGTCTGACAGTAATGATTGTGTGTTTTTTTAAAAAGAAGTGTTACCATTTGGTGAAAATTTCATGCATTTTTGCTCAGTCTTATCGGATTTTAGTCCTCCCTCCACGTCATTTCATCATCTGGAGGAGCCTCAGTTTCACCTGCTGCACAGATGCAAAAGCAGCTTGAAAGGGAGAAGGGAAGGAAACCGAAGCACCACAACTTGTGCCCTCTTCTCCATCTCCACCTATGAATTTTGGGTGGTTTCTGAATGGGGGCTTTCCTCCGCTTAGCCGGTTTTACACTTTTGTCTTCAGAGCAAGACGCTGGGCGAATCCAGATCTGCAAGTGAATCATGGGTATAATTTCCTCCGCTTTGAGACAGGCACTCATTCTGCCATCCCCAGGGCACCCTCCCACCCACACTCCGCAACTGGTATTGGGGGTTCCAGTCTGAGGGGTCGGTCACCCCTAAGTAGGGATGTTCTAACACTCACCAGTTCATCTCATGATCTGCTTGCTGACTGGAGGAGGGAACCGATTTATTGCCAGTCAGTTCAGCCATTCTGGAGAATCTCAGGCCTCTCTGTACCAGATAAGTTTTTGCATATTCGGACGGTATAATGCAGTCGGTGGTATTTCGCACATCCCAGTGGGAGTCCTGCCTCCCCCTGACATACCTGTTACCTCTGCTCACTACTCAGCAGCCAGTCATAAAAATAAACATTGAGGAAATTAATGGGTCAAACAGTGACTATAAATGTGTGCTTTTGTAAAGGTCCTGCTGTTTGGTGTTCATTTCGTTCGAGGTCCTTTGCGCATGCGCTTTTCCACTCAGCCTTATGGGAGTCGTCATCCTCTCTCAGTGTCATTTGATTATCTGGAGGAGCCTCAGTCTCTCCTTCTGCCCAGATGCAAAAGTCGCTGGAAAGAGAGAAGGAAATGAAACTGAAGCACCACAACTGGTCTGTAGCTGTGAAGCTGTTCAGCCACTGCTCAAGGCGCACGGCAGCAAGGCAAACAGATCTGAGGTTCAGCTCAGGAGCAATAATGGCTGCTGGATGTGGTTTCTTTGTCTGAGACCTGTTCAACTCAAAATTCACAGCATCCCTAACTCATTCTGACCTCCCCAGAGGAGTTGTTTGTGTGGCATTCTAGTGGCTTGCAGCTGAAAGTTGAGATGGAAGGGAGAAGTCTGCAGGGCGGTTGGGGAGGGGGAGAGCAGAAGGCTGACCTGGGGGGGGGGATTTGCACAGAGTTGGCTTCCCCTCCCCCCACATACACATGCAGAAAGATAAAGTTCTCCCAGCACCCCCAGAACAGAGAAAAGTCTCTGGGGGCCAAGTCAGAACTGGAGGGCATAGTGTGCAGTGCTCAAATTGGTACAAGTTGGGTGCTTTTGCACTCTTGCGGAGCCAAGTTGTGTGGGCACCTCCACAGGCGAGCCATGTGTTCACAGGGGGGAATGACCCCATGAGCACCATCCCCGATCTCCTTGTGGGGTTAATCTTCCTGTTGGCTGCTTCATCCAAGTCTCATTTCGGGGCCAGCTGTGGGCCCGCCTCAGCCAAAGTGACCAACTAC
>NW_015207347.1:0-1748 GCF_001447785.1 Gekko japonicus | reverse complement strand
TTCCTTTCTGGGGCCACCAATAAGTGAAGCCGGTTAAGTTTTTTGATATCAGCTGCTTACAGCGAACACGTGTGACATACCAACTGTTAGGGCTTGACTCCGGGAACAGAACAGAGCTTTCTTAATTTTTGTGCGGGGAGAAAGGAATCCCAATCTTTTCTACTTGCAACTGTGAATTCCTTAGAAATCTGGGATGGGAAGGGTTCTGTTTAAAAAAAAAAATGCATTGGTCAGCCCATCCCTTCCGCTATAGTCCTCTGTGACCGCTTCTTAGCCAAATACTCCCTTTTGTGTGGCCTTTGTAACTTGTATCATCGCTGCGGATTACTCTGGGTTTGAGACAAGATTGTTTTGCTTTTCTCTGGGTGCGTTGCCCAGGCTGTCGTGCATCAGGTTACACCGGAATAAAAACTCTCAAAGCTCTTAAGATGTGGAGTTCTTTGATAGGATCGGGGTGGGGGGTGGGGAGTCCAGGCCTTCATTCTTCAGCCCTTGACTCGCTTTTCTCTCTAACTTGATCAGCAAGTTAACCTGAAGCAAGTTGTAACAAGCCTTGACGAGTGAGTCTGTCTCGGCTCAAGATTCTGCTGTATCAATGCCACAAATGGGTTATCTGTTTTAATATCAGGGCCGTTGTCTCAATTTCCTCCCTAAAGCGCACCAATAATCCTGAGGAGAGTCTCTTGTTTCTCGTGCCCTAACTTAGATGTCAGGGTCCCCCAGCGGGAAGAGGGAATGCCTCTTCAACCCACATGTAGCGTAGATGTGTTCTGTACTTCAGGGTAATCAACTGCAGTAACTAGTAGCATTGTCATCTCAGGTATATTAAGGTGGGTCCAGAATTCACAGCCAGCCGAGAGATCAAAGGTACTGAGTAAACGATGTTAAGCAGAAATGCCTTATTACACTGTGTACATGAGCAAGACTTTATTTTTTGATGTCTGAAATAAGTGTTGAGTTCATGTTGAAACAAGTGAATGGACCAGCCTGCATCTGTCGAACTCTGGGATTTGCAAAATGTATCCCATGTGCTCGCGAATTGTGCATGTGATTCTGTTCAAGGGAAGCATTTTTAAACTGGACCACCTCAGAAGGCGGTTTCTGAACAGGAGCAGAAGGCTTGTCTCTAAATACGCTATAGTATGTTAAACTATTTAAAGACTTTTTAAAGATGGTGGGTTGGAGATATCAGTTTAGGCACTTTGACACACACTGAATAATGTACTTTCAGTGCATTTTGAATGCACTTTTGTGATCATTTGCAAGTGGATTTTGCCATTACGCGCAGTAAAATGCAGTTACAAAGAGGACTGAAAGTGTGTTATTCAGTGGTCTTTTCCGCATTATCTTTTTCTTCCCTTGTAAGTTCCTGTTTGGGGGGGGGGGTCTGTTCAGCATGTGTTGCTCCCTCTAGTGCTCGATTTAATATTACAATGTTTTGTGTCAGACAGACATACAACGTTGTAATATTGAATCAACCTCTAGAGGGAGCAACACACATGCAGAATAGGGTAAAAAACAAACAAACAGGAACTTACCAGCAAGGAAGACGAGAGAAAGCCCAGCGTGTGTGTGTAAAAGCACAGTTAGTGTAGTTTTGTTTGTGGAATAGGTTGTGCAAGATCGTGTGCAATGTCTCCTGCTTCTGTGCTGTTTTGCTAATACAGTGATGGGACATGTGTGAGATTTTGTGCAACAGTCGCCTTTCTCTCCTGTTTGCATTTCATTTATTCAATTTATACCCTGCC
>NW_015207346.1:0-1876 GCF_001447785.1 Gekko japonicus | reverse complement strand
ACAGCTTAGAGGGAGCATTGGTTGCGAGTACATACTATGCCCTTCCTGAGTATAACTGTCAAAACATAAAGGCTACTAAGAGCAGGGAATGTTGCAGTCCTCTCCGCCTTGGGGGGGAAAAGGTGTGATCGAGGCATTCTGCCTAAGTTCTGACTTGAACGCTAAGCTCAGCTTCCCCTTCTACAACTTCTTTTCCCAGCGCACAGGTCTTCCTCCAGCACTTGGTGCTTTATAACACACAAAAGACACTGGGTCTGGCACGAGCAGAAGAACACACTCTGCAGTGGAAAGGGGTGTGCACAAGAGGTGGATGCCAAGATCCGTGTAAATGGCAAGGAGTTGTGCCAGTTGCCAAGAATAAGCACACAGCAAATATGAAGCGGGCTTATTGCTTTCCTTACTGGACATCTCCACCCAGTTGACTGTGTTTGACGTCCACTGCGTAACCCACCTCAAGGCTCGGTGACCAAAGCAGACCGCAAACGACGTAAATTAAAAACGACGTCAAAGCTTAATCAGTAAGCGTAGTGCCACCAAAAGATTCACATCTTCCACCGTGTATGTGACTGAGCTAAGTGCCATTGAGTAGCCTCCGACTCTGCGAATTAATTCGTGACCCTACGAATTAATTTCCTCCAAAACATTCTACCGTTAACAGCCTTGCCCAGATCTTACAAACTGAGGGCCAATGCTCCCACTAAGCCATGGAGTCTTGCGAGCAAAGATTCTACTTTGTGAGCTACTGGGATTAAAGTTGTGAGTGAGTGATTTGGCTACGGCATAAATTAGAAGAAGAGGAGGAGGAGATTGGATTTATACCCCGCCCTTCACTGGCTATTAGCTACAAGGTATAGATAGGAACTCTCGGTCTGGGGCAAGTGATGCTCTGTATTCTTGGTGCTTTGGGGGTGGGGGCAACAGTGGGAGGGCTTATAGTGTCCTGGCCCCACTGCTGGACCTCCTGATGGCACCTGGTATTATTGGCCACTGCGTGACAAAGTGTTGGACTGGATGGGCCATTGGCCTGATCCAACATTGGCTTCTCTTATGTTCTTATGGTTAGGAACCCTGACTTTATTCTTCATGACTGCTAATGTAGCTGGGTGACCAGAGGTGGGTGTGGCCAAGATCACTGAAGGAGACTCTGAAAGACAACTCTGCGAAGCACACCATCACCAGCGCAATACCACTGCTGAAAATATACAAAACTGTCTTGTACTGAGTCAGAACACTGATCCATCAAAGACAATATTGTCTACTCTGACTGGTATTCAGGCATGGGGTTTTTTTTACATCACCTGCTACCTGATCCTTAAACTGGAGGTGCCAAGGATTGAACCTGAGACCTTCTGCATGCCAAACAGATGCTTCACCACCAAGCCCTTTGGCTTTCATAGGCAAGGGCTCTTTAGGTCACTGCTAGCATAAGGTGGCTGTAACGCTTTCAAGACCATCCCTTGTAAAGGGCACAAGTTTGCCCTGATCAGGAGGGCCCGTAATGGATAAAAAGCTAATTGTCTTTACAGACCTCTGCTTTCCCGTGGAGGCACAAGGCGAGCTTCATGTGAAGCTCCTGAGTGTGATCCATATTGCTGCTCAGATTTGGGGGGGATGGATATTTTAGAGAAGATGGTTTTGAAAGGGAAAACTTTAGGAGAAGCAAGATAGTGTGCTGGAAGACTGCACTGCCTTTCTACAACCTTAGGATGGTCATTACAACAGCAGGAAGAACACTTTCTTGCCCTGAGTGGATGCCATTTCTCAGACATCAACAGGGGGATTTGGGGCAGGTGGCACGGCAGAATTAAAACCCGGATGCTATTTGGGGTGGGAGTATAGACCAATTATTTCAGAGCTGGGCCTCTTCTTGGGGTTC
>NW_015207345.1:0-1750 GCF_001447785.1 Gekko japonicus | reverse complement strand
GCAAATACTTGGATGGGAGACCTCCATGACTTCCAAGTGTGCACAAATGCACGCACACATACACACACACACACACAAAACACTAACAAAAAAAAGCAATGAAAATAAGACAAACCAAAACTGATGACTCTGGCAGTTTGTGAAAACAAAAATAAAAATGGCCATATGGGTGAGGTACTTAAACATTGATGTGTTGGGTTCACATTCTGTTTCCCAGTGGCAAACAGGGAGCCAATTTTTTCATTGAGCAGTTCAGTGGTTCATGACCAGCTTGCGCTGTCTGGTGGGTGACATTTTGCATAGTCAAATACATTAATTTAACTAGATGACTCAATTATCCATGTCCCTAGGGGAAGAATAAATGTTACCTGCTGAAGGACAGCAGATGTAGCGGTTAGAGTGTAGGGCTATGAGAGATCCGGGATCAAATTCTCATTTGGCCATGTCTTGTTCTGTCACATACTCTCAGCCTAACCTGCTTCACAGAGTTGTTTATTCATTTGTGTCTGTGTGTGTGTGTGTGTCATGTGCCATCAAGTTGCTATGGCAACCCTATGAATTAATATTCTCCAAAACATCCTATCATTAACAGCCTTGCTCTGGTCTTGCAAACTGAGAGCTGTGGCTTCCCTGATTGAGTCAATCCATCTCACGTTGGGTCTTCCTCTTTTCCTGCTGCCGTCAACGTTTCCTAGCATTATTGTCTTTTTCAGTGACTCTTGTTTATACCCTGTCTTTCTGTCCAATTAGGGCTACCAAGGCAGCTAACAATTAAAAAAATAGCATTATAAAGGCTCACCATAAAATCACTTAAAAACACAGAAACGTCAATGAAAACATAGGGCAGGAAAGAGGAATCATCGAGAGAACTCCAGACTACACAGAAAAAAGTCTTCACCATTCCGCATCTAGCGTTTGCTTCTCATTTTATCAGCACTCAACCTGGTTCCTCCTTGCCTCAGAATATCTGTTTTCATTGCATTGCCTCAGACCATTGGTATGCAGATTTTCCTTTGCCAGTACTTGCCTCAGCAGTCATTAGCTGCCTGAGCCAAGTAATTCATGGTGAGTTGATAAATGCAGAGGGGGAAATAGGGGTGGGGAAACTGATGGAGATCAATGAAGCCATGTCAGGTTGTCTCCTTATTGTTCCCGTTGAATCGGAAACGGAGGAAGGAAAAGGTGCCACTCAAAATCACATTCAGATACCCCGGGGCAATGCTGTACTGACTGCAAAGTCACCCCTGAATGGCCATAAATCTATGCAGAAGGTGCCTTAAAACCTGATGAACAAAGAAAGTGAAAGTGGCATGCAGCGTAGAGGGAGATTAACCTCCCTGACGTGGCTTTGGAAAAACTGCGAGGAAACAGATGGGTGCAGAATCAGCCTGTGACAGAGGAAGACAGATGAGCAGTCGCTATAATTTTGGTGGCGCAACTGAAAATGCCCTCTCTCCAGTTGCCATCTGTATAACCTCAGATGATGCTGAAAGAATAAAACGGAGGAGGGAGGAATAAAGTTTTAAGCGGCTTTCATCTCCACGGGGGAGAAAAAGTGTGATGCCTCAGTGTCATTTCTGCCTTGTCGTCACATCACAGCAGTGTTCCAGGAACCCTGCAGATCTCTGTGCTTTGTAGAGATCCAGGGGATTCCTAAAGCGTCACTCGGATGCAGTGATATCAGTTATTTTTTCTTTTTTTAATTTAAATCCTGTGTCCCTCTGAAAGGCAATTCCATTTTAAGACCACC
>NW_015207344.1:0-1762 GCF_001447785.1 Gekko japonicus | reverse complement strand
CTGTAGCGTGGCTAATGCTCCGTGTGAGCCACCGGAGCCTAGGTGGCTCAAAGACAAGAAGAATGGCTAATCTATCCTTAGTCCCTAATGTAAGGAGCATACAGTCAATGTCAGTCATAGTTTGCTCTGGAAGTCTGCAGAACTCGAAGGACTCATGGAGGATAATATCCATGCCTCCTCCCTGGCCAGTTTTGTGGGGGTGATGGAGGACCATGTAACCAGGTTGTATTAGTTGGGACAGACACATCATGTTATTTTCTTCTGGCCATGTTTCTCTGATGCAAGCCTGGTCAATTTCTTCTTCCTGCAGCATATCATAGCAGTGTGCAGTTTTGTGCTTCATTGACATGGTATTGCACGATATTTGTATAGACATGAGGCTGATAGGGGCCCACGTGGGCTAGTAGCCCCCTGGCTGCAATGGAGAAGGGAAAGGGAGGAAATTGCCCTTTCTCCCTTTTCCATCAGCTCCTTGCACTGGAATGTTACAAAACAATATAACAACAACAACAACAATTGGATAAGTGGCAAGAATTATGGAAAGTGGAAATCAGAATGCTCTCTTTTTTGTAATTGTTGTTGAGTCACAGATGACTATATGAAACACAAAGAGACTCTGCATAAGTTCATACGATCAATGTTAGCTGTTAATAATCAATCTGAGGTACGAATAACCAATGTCATTTTGGTCTTGTTTTACTTCAATAGATAAACATCATCAGGAGACCGAAGTTCCAACAAGATGCACAAAACGGTAACGGGACAAACTTTCTCGAGTTTGACCGTTCGTTTCGACGCGTGTCTTTTTCAAACATCCTATCAAAAATAAACAAAGTTTATGATAGGAAACTTGAACGCCAGAGAAAACTTTACAATACATTTTTACAATAAAATCATTTTGTACATACAGTGTTTCAGTGTTCTTCTTCACTCAGTAGCACCATAAAGGTATCAAGCACTCTACAATTATAAATATACAATTACAATTAAACAATGCTCCTTGTATTTTGAGTCATTATTTGTTGCAAAAAATACATACATTATATTAAAACATCATGCATATTCTTACCGTGAATGGCTTCTACAGCTCTTATTCATAACAATTGTTTCCGGACAACAAGTCTTGCCAGTAAATGGAAAACTTCCATTATATACTTAAGTAATACATCACGTGTTTTCCAAACCTCGGAGGCCAACTTATCAAGTATTTATTTGTTTGTAACTCTCTTGTTTGAAAATCTAAAATCATGTTTGCGGCAGTAGTATGTCAAACTATAAGACAGAGTATCACAGAATCGTCATGTAAGTATCCAAAGTATTCAGTCCCCTAAAAAGCACGATAAGTCTACAGCCGCATTCAAACCCATGGGTTGTTCCGAGTTTAATCTAAACGTCCAAAACGCCTCCCTTTGTAAAAGAAGTTTTTGCATATCCATATAGGTATATGGTTTAGCTCTTACCACTTCAAGAACAAGGCATTTAAAATCATTAGGGCCGTGGTTGGCTTCTACGAAGTGCTGAACCATGGGAGCCGTTAGGTGTTTATGTTTGATTTTCAATCTGTGTTCTAACACACGGGTGCGTAAAGTTCTGGATGTCTGCCTGACATATCTTAATTTGCATGTGCATACTAACAAATAAATGACAGATTTACTGGCACACGAAGAGAATTGTACAATAGGTTTCTTTAAGTTTAAATCCGGGAAATCCAGAGCACCTGTTTCCACCATCAGCGGGCATGCGGCACACCTGCCGCATTTAA
>NW_015207343.1:0-1775 GCF_001447785.1 Gekko japonicus | reverse complement strand
GTTCCAACAATTTCTGTCATAAGGTCTACATATAAAAATGATTCCCTTCTTTTTTCAGGCTGTGAAGGTGTTGAAAAGCAGTCCAACTCTAACTATTACTGTTGTAACAGGAGCTGTAAGTACTGATGTTGTAGCATTAAACAAATGTCCTGTGAAAATCTAGTAAGCCACTGTACGTAGTAATAAAGGGATGAAATGAATGCTGGCCTTAAATATACATTTCCTAGCAGGAGATCCACTGGACTCACTGAAAGCAGCAATTGTGAATGGGAAACATGATGCCCTCAGTCTTCTTTCTCAAATATTTATCAAGTGAAATTTACTTGTGTTTAGGAGCCTAAATAGGTCTACTCAGAAGTCCTATTTTATTCTTTGGGGCTTACTCCCAGGAAGGTGTCATTAGAATGACACTTAAGTAACCCTTGACATGTGCATTGCAACTTTAATAGAAATCAGTGTCTCACTAATCTTTGCCTTGAGCTGGTTGTGGTTTGCTGTGCATGTTATATTTCCGAATGTTTTCAGCAAGCGTGTATTTTTAAAGCATGCCACTGGAATTAACCCTAAGAGAATGCCTGGCATGTTTCAATAGAATTAAATGTGCTAAACTGGGATATGGAAAAAGGCAGAGGTCATTTCGTAGGAAAAAAGGTGCAGGAGCTCATTAGCATAACTTATTTGCACTGTTGAAACTGACCTGACTTTTCCTGCAACTGGCAAGCAGCTGCGAATCCCCGTTTTCCATATTGTTGCGCACTAGGGGATTCTCTGCTCTTATCGGCCATTGTGAAAAATGAGAAAGAGTCATACCATCTCATAATATGGGGAACTTGTTGAGTGTACAGAGTGACAGTGGCATTGCAAGTGATTGTTGTAGACAGTGTGTGTGCACGCGCGTGCGTGTATGCTTTTCTTTTAGGGACAGTGAGAGGACAGCTGCCTCTTCCTGCTGCCCGGCTTAAACCGGGCAGCAGGAGAGGGCAGCCCAGCCGGGCTCGCTATGCATGTGGGGAACCGATGGCTCCCTGCACGCACAGCTTAGCACTGCCTCCTCCCGCCGCCCAGTTTAAACCAGGTGGCTCAAATCGCTAGACTCATCCGGCTTATTAACAGAGTCGGTGTGCATGGGACTGGCATGGGACTGGCCTATGAGGGGTGGGAAATGGGACTGGCCTATGAGGGGTGCATGGGACTGTGTGCATGGGACTGGCCTATGAGGGGTGGGAAAAGGGCAGGGGGTGAAATCTGAGGGAATCTGTATTCTTTTGAATTACCTTCAGCTTGGAAGTGAAGGAAGGGAAAAACCAGCACAAAAGCACTCTCAGAAAACCCAGGAAAACAGCAAATGGAAATCAAACTGAGCGCTGAAGGGAGGAAATGCAGAATGAAACAGAAAATACAACAGACATACATGGTGAAAGCAAGGCAAAACACCGATGCATAATAGGCCATTAAGTGGGGAAAGGGATGCTATGAAATTCTGGCACTATCGGGAGTCATGGGATTATTTGCTAGAAAAATTTAATGAATATGGCTTTTAAATGATATTTAGGGAAGAGAGTTGTTTATGACTGAAGAGGAGAAGCAACGAGAGGAGTATCGTCATGAGATGGAACGCCAAGAGCTGATGCGTCAGAAGCGGCTGGCACTAGAGACCAATAAAATTGTGAAAGAGCAGCAAGAAAAAGAGAGATTGTAAGAGCTTGTGGTAGAAATGGTCTGACCATCACTGACTATTGTTATAATTGCTTCAAGCTTCTTAGTTAATGTTACTT
>NW_015207342.1:0-1888 GCF_001447785.1 Gekko japonicus | reverse complement strand
AGCAGCCATTTTCTCCAGCGAAACTGATTATGGTCATTTGGTGATGAAGTGTGACAGTGGGAGATCTCCAGGTGCCACCTTTGATGTTGGCCACCCTAGATACCACCGAAACACCAAAACGAGTGCCCCTGCAGGTCGCGAAGGTGGGGGTGTCTCCATAGTAGCAGATCTTCCCCAGATGGGCAGGAAAGTACAGCTCTGTCAATTAACTAGAATGGAAAAAAAGAGACTAAGGGGGGGTGGAGCCAGCTTCAAAGAGAACTGAATCTGCTAGCTGCTCCAGGAGGCCCAGAATGCAAAGAGCAGCTTAGAGTCAGTTAAAGTGGGAAAATGGGGTGGGGAGGAGAAGACATCAGCCTGCTTAAGTCCTCCGCCTAAGAGCTTACAGAATCCTGGAGAAGGAGATTTGGTGATGGAGACAATACTTCCAAGTTGTACAGGTCGGTCCCCGTTCCGCCCCCCCCCAATGTTTCCTTGCAGGTCTTCAATTTGTGCAACTAGCCCTCAGGTCCTTTAAAAATGGATTTAAAAATAGATATTTGCAACTGCTTTTTCTTGAGCCAGGAACAATTCCCTGAGGACTGAAATGTCAAAGGCTGCATTTCATGCTGTATTTTCTGAGGGCCTGTATTTCATGCCGAGGATTTTGGGGTGAAACAGTTTATCTAGTGTGCTAACCTTTAAGATTGTCATGGAACTGGATGTCTTTCTAGCGATAATAAGAAAGATACGTCTTCAAAACACATTCACTAGGGGACATATTACATGATGCTTTATGCCTTTCCCTTCTTAAACTCCCAAACATTTTGAATCCTAGCATCTCACCAGGTATTGTCTGGACTGCTTTGATGGAAAGGCTTGCAAATAACTCACCGAATCCGGAGGCGGTCAAGCCGTTCTACGAGAACAGTGAGGCAAGTGTGTTGTGGGGAAACTGGTGCTGCTGCAGATGACAGGTTCTCCTTAAGAAAACACATTCACTAGGGGACATATTACATGATGCTTTATGCCCTGCCCTTCTTAAACTCCCAAACATTTTGAATCCTAGCATCTCACCAGGTATTGTCTGGACTGCTTTGATGGAAAGGCTTGCAAATAACTCACCGAATCCGGAGGCGGTCAAGCCGCTCTACGAGAACAGTGAGGCAAGTGTGTTGTGGGGAAACGGGAGTGGTGCTGCTGCAGATGACGGGTTCTCCTTAAGGTGGCCATCCTCAGGGCAAGGCCTGAAGTTCTCCCAGAAGGACAACTCCTTCTTTTCACTATGTTGGAGCACTTCTGGCCAGCCTCCAGTCTTCCATGCTTGGGCAAGGTGCTTGGGCGGGTTGTGGTTTCTCAGCTCCAGTTGTGGCTTCTCAGAGCCAGTTTGGTGTAGTGGTTAAGTGCGCGGACTCTAATATGGGAGAACCGGGTTTGACTCCCCACTCCTCCACTTGCACCTGCTGATGTGACCTTGGGTTAGTCACAAGCTCTGGTGCAGCTGTCCTTGAAAAAGAGCCGTTTGTGTCAGAGTTCTCTCAGTTCCACCCACCTCACAGGGTGTCTGTTGTGGGGAGAGGAAGGGAAAGGAGTTTGTAAGCCGCTCTGAGACGCCAATGAAGGCGGGGGTATAAATACAATCTCCTCCTCCTCCTCCTCCTCCCAGGGGCTCTTGGAAGAGGCTGGTTTTCTGGACCCATTTCTAACTTGCTTCAGGCCAGGATTTGGAACAGAGACTACTTTGGTCACCTGGAGTGATGACCTCTGCTGAGAAACAGAGAGGTGGAATCAGCCCCAAGCTAGACAATTTTTGTTGGGGGGACAGTGGGGGGCAGCCCTGGCTCCCCTGAGCACATGCAGAGTGCTCAGCCTCACTGTGGAGCCTTGCTCAGTCCTCCCCCTCCCGGTA
>NW_015207341.1:0-1958 GCF_001447785.1 Gekko japonicus | reverse complement strand
CACATTTACAGGAATCAAGGAGAACCTGCAACACATTTCTCACTGTGACCCAAGAGAAAGGGCCCTGAAACCAACCTGTGTGGTCTCCAGTATGCCCTCGATTGCTATAGATCTCATTTCACCACCCATCTGTCTTCAAAATGAGAAGGTTCTTGGGTGCTTTCAGGGGGTCCCTCTGCAACCATTCTAGTGACAGGCCATGTCCAGCTGGAGTTCTCATACTGCTCATGCATCCACTCGTGTCAGCACTGTAATGCCACAGCTGCCAACGTACATGAGAGCACAGCGTCTTCTTCCTCTGCGATTTTTCTTTTCCCAGAAATGCAGCTGTGACCCTGCACACATTTATGGCTCTGTTGTTACACTGCATCACAGCAGGATGTTTGGATGACTAGTTTTTAAAAGCAAGTGGGCTGCCTGCGTATCACTGGAGTCGAGTCTGTCACTATACCACTCAAATAAAAATTACTGATACACTTTGGGCACGCCTTATCCAGTTGTCATCCAAAGTTTGGATCCACCCGGCTTTTTCACTCCGTCTTCGCCAAATCTCCTTACTGCAGCCCCCGTCCCACATGGCTTTTGTCCACACAGATCCCACGATCCCCAGCATAAGATTTTTGGGACACAGGGGCCAGGCAGTTCCTTTGGAGGGCCAACAACAGGGCAGAGAAGTCAACACCTTCCCCTGGTGTTGCCTTCTGGCCCTGGGATTCAGAGGACCAGTGCCTCTGACTGTGGAGGTTGCCCTCAGCCACCATGGCTAGTAGCCATTGACAGACCTATCCAGGGGTCATTTCCTGCAGGAGCACACAGGAGCGGAGCTCCGGCACTAAAGAGCCCAGGGGGTGGGCACATGCAACAAGCCCCACCCCCTGCTCCCAGCAGCCCTCAGTCAGAGCAAGAAGCAGCCGGGTAAGCTGCAGAGGCCCCCCTCCCCGGCCTCCCGGTCCAAAACAGTCCAGTGGCACCTTTAAGACCAAGTTTTATTCAGGTACAAGCTCTCCTTCCTCTGCGAGGACAGAACTGCACATGTGCCCTCCCCCCATAGCTAGCAATCCAAAACAGTCCAGTGGAGCCTGAGCGGTGGGTGTCGCCTGCCTTCTGACACACTTCCGGTGATGTCAGGGGGTGTGGCATATGCAAATGAGTTATGCTAATGAGTTATGCTATTGAGCTCCTGCACCTCTTTTTCTACAAAATGACCCCTGGACCTATCCTTCATGGATCTATCTAATCCCCTTTTCAAGATGTTTGTTCCTGTGGCCCTCCCTCCCTCTTCTGGCAGCGGATTCCACATTTTACTCACCCTCTGTGTAAAGAGGTATTTCCTTTTGTCCCTCTGGAACCTACTGCTCATCAGCTTCATTGGACACCCTCGAGTTCTAGTCTTTTGGGAGAGGGAGGCAAAGTTCTCTTGGTCCACGCTCTCCATCTCATGCATGACGTCATCAACCTCTATCATGTCTCCCCTTAGCCATCTCTTTTCTGAACTGAAAAGTACCAGGCTCTTCAGCCTTTCCTCCTAGGGAAGGGGCTCGGACCCCCTCATCATCTTCGTTGCCCTCCTCCATACTTTTTCCAGCTGGAGATTTGGGGGGCAGAGCCTGAAGGGGGCAGGGCTTGGACAGCAGAGGGACTCCAGTGGGGAAGAATGCCCTCAAGTCCATCTTCCCAAGTGGCCATTTTCTCCAGGTGAGCTGATCTCTGGTCCCTGGACAGCAATGGCAAATCCCAGGAGATCACCAGCCATCGTCTGGAGGTTGGCAGCCCTGAAGGCACCACAAGCTGTGCTCCCCCCCCCGTCCCCCCAGCCACCTCAATGCACAGCCAGAGGGAAGGAAAAGAGGATGGCGTCGGCAGCGGAGGGGGCGCCAGCTACAAGGGCAAAGCACTGCTGCCGCCTTCCACTGCCCGCCTGCAAACTTCCTGGGAAATCTGGCTGTTGATCATGTCCC
>NW_015207340.1:0-1779 GCF_001447785.1 Gekko japonicus | reverse complement strand
GTGTTTGTTGGCAGGGTAGCCTGGGAAAGGTAATGGGTAAGGGGGGAAAGGATGTGATGCCACTTCTGGGTGAGGATCTTGGAATTCCTTCAGCCTATATTGTTTTAGCATACAGATCAGGGAAATTCCTAGAGCGTCACCAGAGCCACCCCCTTCAACTTTTTCCCCCCCCCCCCCGTTTTTCTCCTGTTCATCAAACTATTGAGGGTGGGAACTGGGGATTGCTGACTCTCAGCAGCAAATGGCAAGCCTACTGAGCACATGCAGGTGGCTGCACTGACTTCATGGGGGACTTAGTGAGGAAGTGGCTGGGCTCCCTCCAGGTTGCAGGTGGAGAGCAGGAGTAACAAGACACTGCAAATTCTCCACCTCTGGTTCTGTGGGTCTGCCAGCCCTCCAGTTTGCTAGAAAGGAGCACAATGGATGAGGGAGCCCCATAATAATTAAAAAAACATAAATCATTCAGATGTAGAAATAATGATCAATCAGATCCTTGGAGGTTTGAGGCTGATTTCCTGCTTGTAGGACTCTTGCCCAGCCTGCCTAATTAAATCTTCTAGGGGAGATTTGACTAATATATCTGAGAGGTAGTTAATGTCTCCCTGAGAAAGAGGGTGGTTGCACCAGCCTTGAAATGGGTCGTGGGGCATCCACTTCTAAAGAAGCCTACCTTGGACCCAGGAGATTTCAGTAACTATCAACCGGTCTCAAATGTTCCATTCTCAAGCAAGGTGATTGAATGGATGAAGCTGGACATCTTCAAGTTTTCCTGGATGAGGCAAGTTGTTTGGATCCTTTCCAATCTAGTTTTAGGCATGGTTATGGGACTGAAACAGTCTTGGTCCCCCTGGTGGATGACCTGTGCTGGGAGAGGGACAGAGGGAGTGCAACTCGATTCTCTTGGACCTCTCAGCAGCTTTTGATGCCATGAGTCATGGTGTCTGAATGGTCTGCCTCTCTGGACTGGGATTGGGAGGGACTGGATGGGGTTGCAGTGCCCTTGAAGGAACAGGTCCATAGTCTGGGGGTACTCTTGGACCTTGTCCAACTGCTGGATAAGCAGGTGGCAGCTGTGGCCAGGAGTACCTCTTATCAGTTTTGACTGGTTAGTCAGCTGCAGACTTTCCTGGGCAGAAGAGGTCTGCCCACTGTGGTACAAGCTCTGGTTACAATTAGATTAGATTACTGCTATGCACTGTATGTGAGGCTGCGCTCGGAATTGAAAACTTCAATTGTTGCAAAATGCTGCAGCTGGGATCTTGACTGGGGTGCATCATAGGGACCATATCACTCCAGTAGGGACCATATCACTCACTAGAGTGACCATATCATCCAATCATAGCAGCTCTTTTCTTTAGTTGGGAATGAGGACAATGTAGCATATGACTCATCTTCTGTGATTTCACAAGAGCCCTGCATGGCATTCTTGGGAAGGTGTCTATGTTATAGGGGTCCTTCTTCCTCCTAGTCTGATAATATCTACTGCAGTTTAAAAACTGTGCCTAGAAACAGTTAAGAGGGTATTTTGCTTATGTTCATTGTTATTTCTGTGCTGTGGTCATCGGGCTGGTACTAAAATAGACTGAAACTATCTGAAATCTAGCTCAATGGAAGTTCCCAAGTGATAACTACAGATCCTCCTTCTAATGTACTATTTTTTTCACCTGTTCAGTGCAGTCCCATAATCAAGTTACATCCTTCTTACCCATTGACTTTAATAAACTTAGAAGTGTCTCTCTCTATTTAGGATTACACTATTTTATAACTTTACTATTTATA
>NW_015207339.1:0-1799 GCF_001447785.1 Gekko japonicus | reverse complement strand
GGAAAATAAGTTTCAGCATAGAAGACAATGGCTGGCTCTTAGTAGTACTCGTAATGTGCAATTGTGTTGTTAGTATCTGAAACTTCATGCAGAGACATAACATGGTGAAATATTTAAATATTAGAATGTACATAAAGGTGCCACACACTGAGACAGACTATTGGTCTGTCAGGATCAGTATGGTCTATCCCAGGGTTCCCAAACACTTGCCAACACCTTTCCTGGTGCCCACCAAGTGTTTTTAGGAATGGGTGGGGTCAAATGGGGCCACTGCCCAGTTGGCTACTGGAGTTCTGATTGGCTGTACAGTTACATTTAAACTTTAAAGGTAAGGACTTACCTTTAAAGTTTAAAGAGCACAGTAGCCTCCTTGAGGTCCCGGACGCCTCCGAAACGCTACAGTAAGGCCCTTTTCTTTTTTCTAAAAAACAAACAACAGGGCAAAGCTTCGCCCAAGCGCATATCGTCGTCCTTTAAAAAAAATGGCGGGCGAAAATCGGAAGCCTCAGAAGTAGCTGTGCAACGTTGGAGAGCGATCAGACGGCGGGGTACAGCGTTTACAACCATTGTACTTAGGATACCACCACTTGGGGACCTAGTGGCAGAGTACAACGGTTTAAAGGGCTTTACAACGGTTAGGGACGGGAGGCAGATGTTTGCCGTGTGAACGCCGGTAAGTACACCGGTTGGAACCGGCACCTATACCGTTGTAAATCCCCCGTCTGAACGCACCCACTGTGTCAGAATTCCAAAGTTGCCTACAAGGTCACAAAGCCTGGGGACCCCTGGTCTAGTCTGACTGGCAGCAGCACTTGAGGGTGCCAGGTAGATATCTTTCACATCACCTGCTACCTGATCCCTTTAACTAAAGATGCTGGCGATTGAACCTGGAACCTTCTGCACACAAAGAAGATGTGCTATAATTAAGAAACTGCCCTTCCTCTGGGGAAACCCCCCCCCCCCAAACTGATACAATTCTGTATTCCTTGCAAGGTAATCTTTGTTGCATCAATTTTTTTGTGTTTTTTTGTGGTTGTTTTATGCTGTTTTATCTATTTAATCCGGCTTTCACCGTATGTTAGCCGCCCTGAACCGTTTGGAAGGGCGGGATATAAATCTAAAATTAAAAATTAAAAAAAAAATTAAACTGACTTCTACAAAATTAAGAGAACGCCTGCCTAACAGCTATAAGGAATAGAAATGTGAAAAACAATATATAATTAGTTTCAACAACCTGAATCCAATTATAAGATGAATCCAATTGTAAGATGCCTTGAGTTCCACAAGATATAAAGGTGGCTAATAAATGTTTTATATAAATAAATAATATTTTAGGCCACAATTGTTTAAGACAAGGCCAATGAAACAGGAGCAGCCTTGTAGAAGTTTGTTTGCTGTTTTGACTTGTGATACTGAGGAATCACTACATTCTGCTCTAGAAAATCAGAGTTTTGTAATTTTTCAGCTCACTTCCCTCTAGTTTATAGCCCAACATGGTTGCAAACAGTGGGAGTAGTCAAATACTATCAACTGGGAAACAAAGTGATCCTTAACACATAAGTTTTATTAATTTATTTATTTGGATTTATATCCCGCCATCCCCGCAAGCAGGCTCACTCAAACTATAATGGGAATCAGTCACTGTAGTTCTTCCTATATTTAAACTTCAACATTTTAATGCTTTTTTGTTTGCTCGTTTTATTTAAGCCCTATGTTTACCTGCTGGGTTTTCTGATGATTCTTAAAAATGCAGTCTGTCCAGGTGTTGATTGCAAAATACCTATAAGCACAATATAGGA
>NW_015207338.1:0-1835 GCF_001447785.1 Gekko japonicus | reverse complement strand
GCATGATCCAACATTGGCGTCTCTTATGTATCTTATATTTGTGAATTTCCTGCATTGATCAGGGGGTTGGACTAAATATCCTTGGAGGTCCCTTCCAACTCTATGAGGATGAGTGAGTGTGTCTGGCCCAAGATCTCCCAGCCAGCTTCCATGCCACGAGTGAGGATTTGAATGGGAGTCTCCCAGATACTCATCCGACACTTAACCACTACACCACACTGGCTGTCTAGTTGTGACTGCAATGAAACCCATGTCAAGGTGGTCTGGTAAGCCTAGGTGCTGAACACACATAGGAAATCAGGAACCAGTATGATCAGGCACTTGTCCACCGCCTTGGGTATTTTGTAAAACTGAAAGGTGAATAGAATTTGTGGCAGGGGATGAGCTTTCATGTTTTAATTATTACAAGCAACGAATTTTGTTAGTCTTTAAGGTGCTGCTGGAGTCTGGCTCTTTTCTACTGAAGAAGTGAGCAGTGACTCACGAAAGCTCATCTTCTGCCACAAATTTTATTAGTCTTTAAGGTGCTACTGGACTCCTGCGCTTTTCTACTGCTACAGACAGATCAAGATGGGTCGCCGTGTTAGTCTATCTCCTTGGAAGGTGAATGTTTGGGGAAGAGGGTTTGGAATGTCCTTGAAGAGGCCAAGTATGCTTGGTGTGCGCCCCCCCCAAAAAAAGTTATGACCATGTCAAGAGCTGGTGTGACATAGTAGTAATTACAGTGTCAAACTTGGAAGATTTAGAGAGCAATTCTAAGCAGACTTCAGTGAACCTAGAAGGGCATGGCTGTGTTTAGGACTGTGCTGATGGGTTGAAATCCCTTAGAACAGTGATGGCGAACCTTTTAGAGACCGAGTGCCCAAACTGCGACCCAAAACCCACTTATTTATCGCAAAGTGCCTACACGGCAATTTAACCTGAATACTGAGGTTTTACTTTAGAAAAAACAGCTCATACATTAACTTAAGATGATCCAAACAAAGTAAGGAAAGCAATCCGAAATGCTTTCATTTACTTAAAATTATTTGGCAGAGAATTCGACACTTTAATGATGGTCTGGGCCTGGCTGGGGCGATGGCATGCGTGCCCACAGAGAGGGCTGAGTGCCGCCTCTGGCACCCGTGCCATGGGTTCGCCACCACTGCCTTAGAATGATAGAATCATACAGTTGGAAGGGACCTCCAGGGTCATCTCGTCCAACCCCCTGCACAATGCAAGAAATTCACAAATACCTCCTCCCCACACCACCAGTGACCCCTGCTCTGTCATAAAACAAGAGACTCTGGCCAGTCTCTCTCTCATGCGGCTGAACCTACCTCAGGGCAAACCTACCTCACGGGGTTGTTGTGAATATAAAACTGGATGGGACAACCATGTATGCCACCCTAAGTTCTTTGGATGAGGGGACAGATAAAAATACGCCAGAGATTGGGGATCGCTCTAAGTTTGACCTAATGGACTCACATTAGTTTTTATTTTATTTTTTTGTGTAAAAGGATTTTAAAGGTACACCCACCAAAAAGCCTTTGTGAATGTGGATTGGGATTGGCTTCAGTTCCCCGTTGAGTAGAAAATCTGGGCTGGGATCTGCAGAATTTGCGAAGTACCTTTTACTCTCTAGATCTCACAGGGGGCAACCCCTATGAAACAAGCGGTTGGCCCAGGTTTTTTTCCCCCCTTTTGGCCAGAGGGCCACATCTGGGCCTTTGTCCATTTTTGACGCCTCCAAGTTGGATGCAGGTGCTAGAAGCAGGAAGGGATGTCTTGTGATTTGGAGCTCTCCAAAGTGGTCTTAGATGTGGTCCCCTTTCCTTAACAGGCTGATCCCAATG
>NW_015207337.1:0-1776 GCF_001447785.1 Gekko japonicus | reverse complement strand
CAAGTCCTAACGAAAGCGAGGCAGCAGGGCCATTTAACGTACAACAAAGGAAAAATTGAAATCTACCCGGATTTACCGAAAGAAGCTCTACTTAAACGTCGTGAACTAAAGCAGCTTATGGGTCGCCTTGCAGAAGAAAACATTAGATACAGCTGGGCAACACCATTGATCTTGCAATTCACGTACAAAGGAAAAACCTACAGAGTCTCCAATAAAGACGACGGCTTTAAAACACTCCAGGCTCTCGATCTCATCTCACCAATGGACCTTTCGGGACAATCCTTGAAAAGAAAAGACAGATCGGCTTCTCCCTCTCCTCCGGGAACGCCAGACCGCATCGAAGATGAAGAAAACTGAAAATCTCCGCATTCAGCGCTAAGTAAAACTCACCCAGTTTCGCGCTCGCCGCCATCTTGTGTGCAACGTTCTTCATGCCCTCAAGCGCCATCTTTTGCGACCAGCTAATTACCGACTCCACTTTGAGTGTCGTACGGAGGGTTTAAAAATTAAAGTCCACTAGGCACATTATATATACTCTAAGTTAATGAATTCCACAGTTGTTATATCGCTACTTTCAGCCTTATTCAAGTTAATGTTCGAATGAATTCTTTCGGTTAACATCATTTTAATTCCACACTGTTTTTAGAGGGGGGAAAGGGGGGGTGGGGGGAAAAAGCGGTCTCTGCCTGAGTGCTCCGTTTTACTGGAACTCGGACCCAACTTGCTGGGAAAGGCAAACATATTAAAGCCTCCAGCCTTCTGCAAAGGGGAAACTTTGCAGGAGAAACAGAGTTCTTTTTATAAATTTATTAATTACACAACGTTCAATCAGTGTTAGAAGGTTTTAATCTACGGGGTGTATTTTTTAATTGTTAAACTCATTCTAATAAATTTGGGAAACTTGATAAAATTAATAATCTTATACTAAAAACAGTTAAAGGGTGCAAACATAATTAATTTAACTTGTCAGGGTGATTTGTGCTGTTAATCTTTAGTGTCTAATTCATTTTTAAGTCCAAATCAACTGTTTTTACATTCCTGTGTTTAATTCTAAGGTGTTCAGAGGCAATCAATTTATTTAGTGAGGGAAGATAATTATTAATTAAACAAAGCAAATTTCATATCCTGTACAATCAATTCTAAACCAAAGATCAATATTCTTAAATCCTACTACCCAAGAAGTCAACCTCTCATTGAGGCACTGAAGATTCATTATATCAGTTGTCCTGAGGTTTAAAACAAAACATATTACTGGTCTAATTTTTTATCCACATAGCCTACAAGTTGTGATAGGGTATTTTAAACAGGATTCCTACTATTGCATATATATAAGTCCCCAGCTTTGCCCTTCTTTGCATACTGTTTAATCTTTCTTTCTTTCAATACTTTCTCCATAATAGACTGAAGGAGGGGAAGAAGAACCATGCCATCCACGCTTAAAGTTGTTTCTTATAACGTGAAAGGATTGAACAACGTCATCAAACGTAAGCGAATCCAGAGTCAAATACACAAACTTAATCCGGATATTATTTTTTTACAGGAAACCCATCACAGAGATGACAAAACCCCTCTGTTCAAAACAAAAAAATATCCATCCCAATTTTTAGCAGGAGGTTCAACAAAGTCCCGGGGCACTGCGATATTAATATCCAACAGGGTGCAATTTGCACACTTGAAAGCTTTAGCTGATCCTGAAGGGCGATATATTTTTATCCAAGGCACCATAAATACGGTACCAATAACTCTCGCTGCAATCTATGCTCCTAACTCAGGGCA
>NW_015207336.1:0-1819 GCF_001447785.1 Gekko japonicus | reverse complement strand
ATCCCCCCCGAAATGACCTCTGGTAGAAAGTGCCCTCAGGTCTGTTTCGATCCACTTTAATCCAGTTCAGTGACTGTTTGCAGGGGGATTTTGCCATTTTGCCATCGCAAAGTGCATTGGACATGGATTGACTTGGGCATCCGAATTGCAAGATGCGATAGCCCCACTGTACACTGCATTGGTCAGGCCGCACCAGGCTGCAGCTGGAGTCTTGTGTGCAGTTCTGGAGGCCTCACTTTGAAAAGGATGTGGACAGAATGGAGTGGGAGTAGAGGAGAGCGATGAGGACGATTGGGGGCCTGGAGACCGAGAAACCCTGTGAGGAAAGGCTGACCTGGGAATGTTCAGTCTGGAGAAGAGAAGGTTTGAGAGGGGACAGGATGGCTCTCTCGAAGTCTTTGAAGGGCTGTCACTCAGGGGAGGGCAGGGAGCTGTTCCTGTGGGCAGCAGAGGAGGGGACTCACAATCATGGGTTTAAATTAAGGGTGGGAAGGGTCAAATATTAGGAGAAACGTTTTGACAGTCAGAGTTGTGCAGCAGTGGAATGAGCTGCCTGGGGAGGTGGTGAGCTCCCCCTCCCCGGCAGTCTTGGAGCAGCGGCTGGACAAACCCTTGTCAGGGATGCTCTAGGCAGATCCTACATTGAGCGGGGGGTTGGACTAGATGGCCTGTATGGCCCCTTCCAACTCTGGGATATTATGATCGGCCACTGTGTAAGTCAGGATGCTAGACTAGATGGACTACTCATCGGGTCGAGCAGGGCTCTTCTAATGTTCTTATACTTTGGCTGGCCGAAATACAAGGTGTTACGACCAGGGCTTCTTTTGTAGAAAAAGCCCAGCAGGAACTCATTCGCATAATAGGCCACACCCAACAGCAGAAACCCATTAGCATTTTAGGCCACACCCCTGACAGCACAGCTCATTAGCTTATTAGGCCACACCCCATGCATTCCCTTGGCTGCAGGGAGCCCGGGCAAGCGGGCCCTTAGACGGGAGGGGAGGCAGTTTAAACTGCCTTCCCTTGGCTTGCCCTTGGACAGGCTGGGGAAGGCACAGGGAGGCATTTAAATGTCTCCCCGATCCTTCCAGGGGGGCCCCTGGACTTTCCAGAGTGGTCGCTCTCCAGGCCTTCCCTCTGTAGCCACGCAATCAGAGGTTTTGGCTGTAGTGGGCATGGCCAACTCTGAAGCCAGCCGAAACTCCATTCCTGTGCGTTCCTGCCTAAAAATAGCCCTGGTTACAACTATGGATGTCAAAAAGGTTCCTCGGGAGAACTTACCAAGCTAAGTGTCCTGGGACAAATTCAGAACAAGATAGTCTGGGCAATAGCCCGAATAGGGTCTCGTGTTCGTCCAACAGCAATACTCTGTGCCACGTAGCAACCGGCTTTCTGACACCCAAGGGACTTTTCACAGTGCTCGTGATAAAGGATGGGGGACAGAACCTTGTTCCGCGGGGAAACGGGAGACATCCTGCCAGGCGCGCCCGAGCCCCGGGGCACGTCGAAAGTAGCTCGTTGGATCTGAGCCAAACAAAACTGAACACTAATTGCAAGATGCAAATTGCAAATTCATGAACTAACAAATTATGCGCTGTAATTTCACAAATGACTAATTGTTATTATGAAGTCTGAATTAATGGGCAAAATAAGAGCTTCACGTGAAATGTTCCCTTCAGCGCTGGCGGCCGAAGCGGTTTTCAGTCCTGTCCTTTCTTCTGGAGAGCGAGTTTCTTTGAGGTCATCGCAGACGTCTCCTGTTAAATAGTTAGCTGCTGTGTATTGTGAGAGTGATTCTGCACTAGACCTTAAGTCCTGG
>NW_015207335.1:0-1803 GCF_001447785.1 Gekko japonicus | reverse complement strand
CAGCTTAGAGGAAACACTGGTGGTGAGAATGTCGAATTGGGACCTGAGAGACCGAAATTCAAATCCCCTGTCTGCCACTGAAGCTCCTTGGCTGACCTTGAGCAAGTCTTACTCTCTCAGCCTAATCTACCCCAGAGGGTTGCAGCTATTAGGGTAAAAAGGAGGTGATAATAATAATAATAATCTGCACTGAGCCCCCAGGAGGGAGAAAAGGGGGAAGTCAGGTCCTGGCTCCTCCAGGGCCGTCACTTGAGGAGTTGGGGTTTCCAGGATGTGATTTTGTAGATGGGAGTGACAGAATGGCAGGCCTCAGATATAGCTGGAGGAGGGAGGGTTAGTCTCACCCGTGTCCCTCTCCCCAGCTCACACGCTCTTGGGGGTTTTCTCTAGGCATCCTGCTTGCCCTTTGAGCAAGGGTGTAGACTTTCCAATTTCCCGGGGGGTGGGGGTGGGTCTGGGTCAGAGGCATTGCTGTGCTAGGAGCAAGGGTGGCCCCCGGGTGAGGCTGAGTACCTTCCTGAAAATTTCGGTGGGGGCTAACGCCCCGCCGCCCCCACGAAGATTACGCCTATGCCTTTGAGAGACACGCAGTCATCCTCCCCGGCCTGCCCGAACCTCCTGGCTTAAATCAGCCTCCTGATCTGCCCACTTCCCCTCTCCCACCAATCCCCATCTTCGTTCAGAGGAGCAGGTGAGAGGGCTCCCATTCGACCATCCTCGTCACCCAGCCCGGCCTCCTTTCTGGGCTTGACTCCAGTCTCACCCCCTGCCGGGTGTTGGTGCTGTCTCTCCAGGATACCCCACAGCTCGAGCGGGGGTGGGACCCATCTTCTCTTCCTGTCGGGGCCACTGGGTCAACCGTGGATCTAACAAGCCCTCGTTGCTGGTGTCTCCCAGGGTCAGGGAGGCCACTGCCCGAGCGCCAGCAGAATCCAGGGCAGTGGACCCCAGGCAGGGGATCTAACTCTCTAAATAAATATAAATAAGACAGAATTAGCACCCCGCCCACTATATCGGTTTGAATACTTTTTAGTGGTATCAGTTCGCATATCAGGCTACAATTCGTTCAGCAATCCAGCGATTGATGTAGGTAAGTGAGTCAATCCCATCCTGCCTCTTCATGAAGCCGTGTCCACGAAGTCCCAGAAAGGCTTTTCATGTGGTCTCAGCCTATGAGAATGAAGGTAAGATTGGCAAGGCTTCCCTGTGTACCTCCTGCACCATCCCCGGCAATACAATTTTTGTACCTTATTGGCTTGATGGACAGGCTGTATAATTCTGACGGACTCTCTGGAGCCGTTTGACTTTGTCACCGCACGCCAGGTTTTCGGAACCCAAGCACATCGGCCGTTTGAAGCTGTTACAGAAGAATGAATATTGCGATGGCACAGAAACACACGCTAACGGCGCTGACAGGAGGCAGGTTTGGCACGGCAAAAGACTTGTGCTGTCAAACCCAACAATAATGACGGCCCGGGATGCAGCACATCAGCCAACGATGCAGAACATTTCTGACAACCAATTATTATAACCATGATCCTACCACCCTTGAAGACGGCACACGTAGACGTGAACGTGGATTCACAAACTGTGGCCAGGGAAGGCTAATGGCAATCGGAAGCGTTACAGTCCTGGGATCGGTGCACTCTAAATGCATAGCATGCCCTGTCCCAAGGACATTTCGTATTGCTGAGACAAATGGCCCGTGCATCACTCCAAGCATAAGGCCGCCTAAAGAGGAGTCCTGGAAAGAAAATATGAGGCCTAATGGGACTGTGCTCACTCTCTAACGCAGAGTAATAG
>NW_015207334.1:0-1923 GCF_001447785.1 Gekko japonicus | reverse complement strand
TACCGCCCATCAAAATTAATTTCCTCTATCGGCAATGAATAATTCAATAATTTGCTATACTGCATTGGGTGTATAGGGGGATGCTCATACAGGAGGGGAAAAACATTCCACATTTTAATGTAGGTTTTACAACAAAATTTGCTCATTGCACACTATAAGTTGCGGCAGTTTCGTTGCAACCCTTGATGAAATCCATTAGTTTTGATCAAAATTAATACTATCTATCAGACTTGGAGTGGGGAGAATCGTTCAAGTCCTCATTTTGCCATGAAGCTTGCTGGGCATCCTAGGGCCAGTCAGTCTCTCTCTGCCTAACCTACCTTGCAGGATAGTTGTGAGCAGTGTTCCCTCTAAGCTGAGTTAGTGTGAGCTAGCTCACCGTTTTTTAGCCTCCAGCTCACACATTTTTGTCTTAGCTCAGGAAAGATGGCTCCAGAGCAAACTAATTTTATGCAGCAGCCAAACTACCTGCTCACAACTTTAATGCCAGTAGCTCACAAAGTAGAATTTCTGTTCACAGGACTCCACAGCTTAGAGGGAACATTGGTTGTGAGTACACCTACCACCCTGAGCCCTCAAGGGGAGGGCAGTCTATAAACTGAATAAATTATTAAACCAATCAATGCGTGTGCATGTTGCACACAAGAGCCAGCAGCGTGTGTGCATGGGGGACGGGTGGGGACCCAAACTGGGATCAGCCTCCAATGAGCCACTGGACTCCTGCTATGCTTTGCAACTGAACAGAACAAAAGTCCAGCAGCAACCAAATAACCAACTGCAGCCACCCCAGCATGAGCATCCCCGAGTCAGAGACTACCTTCTTGGACATGTGAAGGAGCACCCTGAGGAGAAATCAGAGGTGAGGGGGGAAGGGGCAGGGCAAAGGGGTCATGGGGCTACTGTTATCCAACCTGCTCACTTCCACACCATCACAGAGGTGGTCTACCCCAATCTGTCTGCCAATGGGGGGGGGCTGTGGCAGAGCTGTGCCAATGGGTGGAACTGGCTGCTGCGGCACAATGCTGGCATATCTCCCACTTATGCTGGTAGAGATATGGAAGCAGCTAGTTGGCTCCCTGAATACTTCCCGCACCTTTAGGATTGCGCTGTAAATCTTATTAGGAAATAGTCTGTACCTAAAGATGGTGAATGGAACAAAGACTGAATTGAGCATCTCACTTCCTTTCTTCCTCTCACTCTGAGCATTGTCAAAAGTGCTGTACAAATGTTCAAAGATAAAAAAAAATCCTCCCTGCAGGCTAACAATCTAATAGGACAAGGAGTAGAGCAAGTGGGTGGGGAAGTGAATTAACATACAGGACTGACTGAGGGCAGAAAAAACAGGGTTCAGAAATGGGTCAGGGGGATAATAAAATGTAAAGCTTTAGTAAGGACTGTGAGAAAGTGAACATTCAGGTATGAAACTATTGCTCAGAAGTTTTAAGATCAATTAAAATAAGCCAAGTTAATCAACCATAATAATAGCTAAACTGAAAAAAAGACAAGACAAAAGCATTTTTCTGAATAAAAGTCCAGAAATAGGATTGGGGCAACAAGTATATTAACATTAAGAGGAGAAAAGAGGAAAGAAAGAGAAAGAGAGAGAGAAACAAAGTTGCTAATGAGATTTACTTGTCTAAGTGCTGGCTTTCTGCCGTGAATAAGTTTGTTGTTGTTGCTAATGATATTTACTTGTCTAAGAGAGAGAGAGAGAGAGAGAGAGAGAGAGAGAGAGAGAGAGGGGGGGAAGGGGGGAAAGAAAGGGGGGGAGAGAGAGAGAAAGAACAAAAGAAGGAGGGGGCTCTGGAGACCTTCCCCCAGTCCCCGCAGCTTGGTGCAGGGTGAGGAAGGTGCGGGACGGGCGGCCAGGCTTTTCCACTGTCCCCGCAGCTTGGCATGGGGCGAGGAAGGCGTGGGGTGGTC
>NW_015207333.1:0-1823 GCF_001447785.1 Gekko japonicus | reverse complement strand
CGCGCACTTCACCACTACACCAAAGTGGCAGGCAAAGTGCTTTGCAAATCTTATCTTGTGAACCCTCACAACAGCCCTGTGAGGTAGGCCAGGACCGCTATCCTCATATTGCCATTGGAGGGAGTGACGGGATACTGCCATGCCAAATTAACCTACTGATAGTACTCTCAAGTTGAAGGTGACATAGTGCAGGTATTCTTCCCCATTTTAAAAACACTGCAAAACATCTTGGACTCGTAATAACAGAGAAGAGAGACGCATTTATATATCTGAACAAGATCACTGCACTAATAAGGTATAGTTCTGCCTTCAGCCAATGCAGCAAGGCAGAGGTCAAAAACAGATGTTTTTTCTCGTACTGCAGGATCTATGCTAGAATTGCCAACTCCGGGTTGGGAAATTCCTGGAGATTTGGGGGGGGGTGAAACCTTGGGAGGGGAGAGTTTGGGGAAGTGAGGGACCTCAGCAGGGTATAATGCCATACAGTCCACACTCCAAAGCAGCCATTTCCTCCAGGGGGGGATGGATCTCTATCGTCTAGATTCCGAGAGAACTCCCAGCTCCACCTGGAGGTTGGCAACCCTAATCTATGGTTGGGCAGGCCACTCCCTCATGCTATGGGCTGTGACCGCCTCGTGACCCAGGGGGCTTTCCTGACGACAGCAAATATGTCTTTGTGGCACAATTTCCAGAATGACCTGGGTTCCAATCCCCATTTGGCCACGGAGCTCACTAGATGGCTTTCTCTGACTGTAACCTACCTTGCAGGGTTAATGTAAGGGCAAAACGGGGGAAGGCAAGAGCCATGCCCAGAGATCCTTGGAGGAGGGGGTGAGACAAAGATATGCTCAACAGAAGACTGAAGGAGCAGTTCTCTAACAAAGGATTTTCAAAGGGAGATTAGAAAGAGAGACCGCTGAATTGCAATTGATAATGAAGCTCAAGGCGATGCATCCTCCTGGACCGAACCGAGACCTAGGTTTCCTGTCTCGTTACCAATGCTTATTTCTCCACACCTATTACCCCTCTGCATATCTCGCCTAAATCCAATCACGCCCGCTATTGTCATTCACCAGCTATTGTCATTTGCCTGCTGATTTCATTCAGCAACGGGAATCACCCCACCTTTCAATAAATAGGACAGATAGACTCCCAGTCTAGTTGGATCTGAAGATGTGAGCAGTGGCTCACGAAAGCTCATCTCCTGCCACAAATTTTTTTAGTCTGCTGGACTCTTGCTCTTTTCTACTGAAATGTAATTTGTCAACACTGTAAACAGTCTGTTCCCTAGGCTAATAACCAGCAATCATGAGATTGGGAGAAGAACCATCCTGTTCTCTTTGCAAGGCACACGCCAGGGCACACAGCAAGCAGGCCAGATGACGCATGACTTGTATTTGGAAAATGATTTGCAGAGGAAACTAACCACCATAGACAGAGTTCCTGCAATTGCACCTGTTTGGTTTCAACGTGCTCAGACTGGAGTAGCCGTAGTGGATTTCCCTGTGAATGGCTGCTGTGGCTACCGTGGCCGATTGAAAACAAAACTGATCTGCACCCTCTTGAAATGAATGTGGAAGGGGCTGTGGCTCAGTGGTAGAGCATCTGTGTGGCACACAGAAGGTCCCAGGTTCAATCCCCGGCATAAGTATACCAACTGTTTTTCAAGGCAGTCCAATAGCAATTCCTGTTTCTTTTGGTTTAGGGTGAGAGGGAAAATGCCAAAGGGATGTTCCAGGCTCGACTAACAATTAACCGACAACTATCCCCCTAGAGCGTTGGCTGGAAAAGAGCAAAATTGTAGCCACCCAGGGAACAATTTC
>NW_015207332.1:0-1836 GCF_001447785.1 Gekko japonicus | reverse complement strand
GACTAACCTTTATTTCAGTATGAACTATCATGAATCACAGCAACTTTCTGGGGGGGAAAAGAAGAAGGTGGGAACAATAATAACTTCCATTGTGAATGTGGAACCCCCCCATCTCCCTGTCCTCTCATTTGCCTGCCCTACCCTTCCTGTGTTGTTTCCCACACTACACTGTAAGCTCGTAGGGGCAGGCTTGTTGGGTATTACAAGTTGAAAACACTCAGAATATCTGGGGTTAAATGTTTGTTTATGTTACAGGAAGTCACATGTTTCTCATGTAACCAATGTTCTTTAGATGTAGAAATTTTCTCCCTGACATAGGGATTTGATTGGGTCTAAAGTGTCAAGGTATATTACCATTTTATGGCTTCTCTTCCCGTCTTTGTTTGGTGTACTGAAGAAACAAGAAGAGTAGCCATAATCTCTCTCTTCTAGTCTTGTCTTTGTAGAGTAAGGATGTAGTAGGTTTTGCTCTGTTGTTATTTTCATCCCAGTTACCCTTCCCATGCTAGAATTTAGTAAAAACTTTATATTTTAATCACACATGGACTCTGAGTCTGAATTATTTTACTCTGGCTCTGCTGGACTATCGTTATCTCTGCTAAATACTATTTTTCAATATCTCACTATCACCCAACAAAGGTTATGGGCCCAGATCGCTTCAGCTGCGCCAGATAGCTAGGCAGAGTGTGCAGCCAGACTTTGAGTCAAAGGAAAATCATGTGTGCTGGAGTTTTCTAAAAAATGGAATTTTTTATTTTAACTCGCATTGGATTTATGAGATTCAGACAACATCCTGTTTCTTCATGAACTTGTGGGACCAGACTAACCAGCTGTGTTTCCAAGTCGGAGAAGGCTTGTAGTGTTTGATCTGAGTTCGTCTTCTTCCGTGTGGAGTGAAAGAAAAAGAAAAGAAAAGGGGTGTGATCGATTCTTTCCAGTGCTGCTGAAAAGCCTAATCCCGCGCTCACAAAAGATCGCCTCATTTTCCTCACCACTCTCAAGTTTTGGTAACATATTAACAAGGAGAAATCATTATGTCTGCAGCTAAGAATCTTGCTTTTTTCAATATTCCCACCTTAGACTCAAGTAATTTCTCTTGGTGGAAGAGATCACTAAAGAATGCCCTTCAAGCTCATGGGGTCTTTCTGTGCTCACTAACGATCCTCTTGAAGCAGGACCCACTCTCAAAAAGTACAGAGGGCATGATGGATTTGGAATGACTTTAATTATGGGCAGTATTAATGCGACAGATAACCAGGAACTTTTAGAGTGTACGTCCACAAAACAAGTGATGTTGAAGCTTGAGCAAACTTATGCTTCAAAAAATGATACTAATTACTTGTTCCTCTATCAAAGATTAATAAATGCAAAAATGAGAAATGGTGAATCACTACTTAAACATTTGAATTATGTCATGGATACTTATAATGCATTGAAAAATATGGAAGATGCCCCAGGGGAAAAAGCTGTTACTGCTGTAATTCTTAATTCTTTGACCAGAGAGTATTCGCATGAAGTGGCTGTTTTAAAGGGAACAAAAGACTTAAAACTGGAATATGTGTTAACATATCTAAAAGATGAAGGACATAGACGTGAAATGTCTCAGAGTGCAAATGATTTGTCTGTACTCAGCATAAAGCCTGATTATAAAAGGGATAATGCCAAAATATTTTTAAATGCCACAACTGTGGAAAATTTGGGCATATGGCAAGAAATTGTAGATCAAAGGCTTTACCAGAACAAAGAGATCATGCCAAATCTTACTGCTCTGAAACCAGACTCCCTAAGGGGCATGGGCAAGAAAAGGCAAGCGGTCACTCTGAGAAACGAGGTGTG
>NW_015207331.1:0-1936 GCF_001447785.1 Gekko japonicus | reverse complement strand
TTAGAGGGAACATTGCTGGCAACCCTTCATCCCAGCCTCCCTCCCTCCCAAGTTCCCAAACTCCCCCCCCCCTCCAAGAACTCACTTCTAAGGAAACCTTCCCGGGATCCGGCTGCTGCAACGCTTTCTCCTGCTGTTGCTTCTCTGCAGCCCTCCCCGTCCTCTTTCCCCGTGCAAAAAGCAACCCCCGGAAAAGAGCCTCTTGCTCGGCCTCTCTAGCAAGCACCTTGGAGGTTTTAACCCTTTCAGTGCTGCAGAGGCCGGGGGGGAAAGACGCCCCCGTCCTCTCCAGGAGGCGCTTCCAGCCAGGCTGCCGTCAGCGGCGCCCAATCCGGCTCAATGGGGCTGCTCCGGAGTCACTCTGCACGGGGCTGGATCCCAGAGGAGGATCCGGTGCTGTTCAGCCTTCTCAGACAAAGGAGGCCAGGCAGCGAGAGGGGGCGTGCTGTTGTTTTGAGAAACAGGGGGAGATGTTCTAGAAACTCACACCTGTCAAGCAGTGTTTCCTCTAAGCTGAGTTAGTGTGAGCTAGCTCCCAGTTTTCTAGCCTCCGGCTCACACGTTTTTTGTCTTTGCTCAGGAAGGGAGGGCTCCAGAGCAAAACTAATTTATGCAGCAGCCAAAGGGCTCGCTCTCAGCTTTAATGCCAGGGGCTCACAAAGTAGGGGCTCACATTTTTGTCTTAGCTCAGGAAGGGTCCAGAGCAATTTATGCAGCAGCCAAATGGCTCGCTCTCAGCTTTAATGCCAGGGGCTCACAAAGCAGAATTTTTGCTCACAAGACTCCACAGCTTAGAGGGAGCATTGCTGTCAAGTGCAATCCGAAAACCATTTCCCCCCGGGAGAAAGCCCCACGGAGTAGGCACGTTCCCGGTAGACCTGCTTCGGAGTGCTCGGCGTGATCTTTTCCCGTTTGCCTCCCAATGTCCTGGTTTCTGCGCACCCGCCCCAGTTTCTCAGCCTGGACAGCCCTGGGATACCCCCGGGAAAACACAACCCCGTGCAGAGTGACTCCAGAGCAAGGCTCCCTCCCTCTAACACAACCCCGTGCAGAGTGACTCCAGAGCAAGGCTCCCTCTGAGCTGTGGAGTCCTGTGAGCAAAAATTCTACTTTGTGAGCTGCTGGCATTAAAAGTGGTGAGCGAGGGATTGGCGATTTGGCTGCTGCATCAGTCAGTTTGCTCTGCAGCCCTCCCTTCCTGAGCGAAGATAAAAACCTGTGAGCTGGAGGCTACAAAGCTGTGAGCTAGCTCACACTAACTCAGCTTAGAGGGAACAGTGCGAGTCCAGAGCCAGCCCCACTGAGCTGCACAGGGGCGTCGCCTGGGCTGCAGCAGCTCCTCCTGGAGAGGACGGGGCACCGTTTGCATTCCTCCGCAGCACTGAAAAGGTTAATCTGACAAGGCCGTTTGCTAGAGAGGCCGGGCAAAAGGGGGGGGGGGAAGAGGAGGAAAGGCTCTTTTCCATTTGGGGGGGGGGGAGAAAGAAGGGTTTGCTTCTGAATGGCGGAAGAGAGCAGGGGGGGCTTCCGCGATGCACCAGGAGAAAAAGGCCTTGTGCAGCCGGATCCCCGGAAGGTAGCAGCCAGTCATTGGGGTGGGGTGGGGTGGGGTGGGAGATCTTAAATCCTGGAAGAAAAGAAGAATGCTGCTGTCGTGTGCTTTTTCCGGGGGGGTGGGGCGCAGGTTTTCAAAATGTGATTTTCTTTGGGTAGGTTTTACATCGCTAGCGGCTTCGGTGGCCCTTTTGGGGGGCCCAGAAGGGCGGGATCTGAATTTTGCAAATGGCAATCAATAAAATTAATCTCTCAGCCGTGGGGGGGTCCTGCGGTGGCCCCAAAAAGGAGTCCCAGGAGTGATTGGGGTGGGGGTGGGGGAAGGAATCGTTCAGGCCCGATCTGCCGCCTTAACATGCTGCCAACGTTCCCTCTAAGCTGT
>NW_015207330.1:0-1798 GCF_001447785.1 Gekko japonicus | reverse complement strand
ATTGTGGAGGCAGATGATAAGTAAAGCAATTCTGGATGTATTTCTAAGGACCTAATTTTTTTTGGACTAATTTCAGCCAATTAGGTTCATAATGATCTGTCAGCATTAAAAAGGTAAAGGAATTAGGGTCAGGATTAAACAGAAGGCGCAGCCAGAATTTGATGGTCAGAAGCCAGGCCCGAGTTTCCAGAAGCGTCTGGCCAGTTTCAAGACAGATCGCAGCGTATGGGACACAATTAGGGAGAGGGGACTATACAAAGGTATATGAAATTTACATGATCCAGTTCAGGCGGCGGGGAACTGCACAAAGTTAATGTCATAAACATTTAAAGAACACACACAGAGAAAGCAGCACCTCCCAAAGCCCAGCTGAAAAATGAAGGCCTTGCCCAGTTTCTTGAAAAACCTAACCATGAACAGATGAATGAAAGAGCACTCAGTACTTGGTGCTGGACAAACCAAACCACCCAGCTGTGGGAGTTTTGTTGCTTTGCTGTTGCTCTCTTACCTCCTGTGTCCTGGAAAAACTTGGCCAGCAGTTGAGAGACAAAGTTTATTTCCTTACACACCTAAAAAGAGGAGGGAAGAGGTTCAAAATACAGATTCTGTGCCTTCCCTGCAGGCATTCGATGACACGAAAAGCCGCCCTTAGGTGAGCGTTGTATTCGGAGGAATTAAATGACAATAAATCACCCTTTATTGCTATGTCGGGGTGGCTTGTGGTAATCCCAAAAACAAGTTTACCTGCAGACAAGGGAAGGGAGTCTAGATCGACTTCAGGGATTAACCAAAAAGACAGCAGAAAAACCCATTTACCTTATTTAAAAAACGCAGCTGGACAAAGTCTTTTCATGCACGGAGGGGGGGGGGCACAGGAAGTTGGAAGCAGCTGTCAATGACTTGGCAGCCCTACTCTCAGAGCGTAACGCTCTCCGAGGCGTATATGTACAGCATGCTTCTTACCTGGCTTTTGAGAACCAGCTTCAAGGTAAAAGAGATGAAATTTGTAAAAAGTTGCTTTAGCCATCCGGGGCTGTAAAGAGACAAAATGAAATGCTACTTTACTCAATGGGTAATTAAATTTTGAGATCCACTTTTAGTGGATATGGTCTCAGGTGTAGATGGCTTTAAAGGAGGGGTAGATAGATTCATGAAGGAAAGGTCCATCAATGGCTATTAGCCATAATGATGAGAGGGAACCTCCACATTCAGGGACGGTAAACCTGTACATAAAAGGGAACATCAAGGGAAGGCATTGGCCTCCGTGCCCTGTTTGTCTGTCCTCCTAGGCAACCAGTTGGCTGCCATGGGAAACAGGATGTGGGGCTAGATGAACCATTGGTCTGGTCCAGCAGGGTTCTTTTTGTGTTCTTGCTAGAACTGGCTCATATTGGCAAGTGGTCCATAACTCCAGCTTTTAACCACTGCTCTGCACTGGTTCTTCAGGCATATACACACATAACCCCATATGCACAGGCATTGCTTCAGCCCAGAACTTCACACCACTGACTCTGCCTGTCTGTCCTTGTCTCTTTCGTTAAGCAGCTGTTCCGAAGTGCAGACTGTGACGTGTGTAACAAATGTGGAAATCCTTCCCTCATCCCACCTCACTGGGCAATGCCAAACACTACTGCACATTTCAGCTGAAACAACATACTCTTTATCTCCTTGGAGGTGCAGGATCAGCTTGTGGAAGGTCAGATAACAATCCGAGGTGACAACCGCCACATACTCCTTTTCGCATGCTGTACAGCAGGGAAAGAAATGCTTCCAGTTAACTCTGGTTTAGTTGGGCACA
>NW_015207329.1:0-2221 GCF_001447785.1 Gekko japonicus | reverse complement strand
GGGTATAAAAACCAACTCTTCTTCTTGATTCTGTGAACTTAGGTAGTTCATGAAAGGGAGGGCAGGAAGGGTTGCATCAGTGCTTAGTCCTTGTGGCTCTTTCTTACACACCCAGGGAAATGCTGATCACCACTTTGGGGTCAGGAAGCAATTTTTCTCCAGGCCAATTTGGCCAGGAATCCTGGAGGGTTTTTTTGTCATCTTCTGGGTGTGAAACAGGGGTCACAGGTGTGTGTGTGAAGATCTTTGTGAATTTTCTGCATTGTTGGGGTTGGACTAGATAACCCTGGAGGTCCCTTCCAACTCTATGATTCTATGATTATGGAGGAGTGGGAGATCAAACCCAGTTCTCCCAGATTAGAGTCTGCCGCCCTTAACCACTACACCAAAGCAAACCTACAATGAGCCACAGTCGTAAGTAGCCCCAGCATCAGGAGTCAGGGTCTTTGCATAAAAGCAGTGATTTGCCACTTACAAAAATCAAAAGGTGCTTTTGATCGGCACAGCAGTTACCACCCTGTTAAGGGAGGGGGGGATCACGTATATCTTTCTGACACATATTTGGGGCCCATTGTGGGGATTGGGGACTTTCTTCAGTCTGCCCCGGTGCTTTGAAATACTGAATTGTGCCTCGTCTCCTGCAGGGATGCATGCTGTCCCCTTTGGAAACGGTGACGCACCTCACTCATCCTAGCTATAGACTAGTTTCGATGCAATTAAATATCTGATGCGATCGCTTCTGGAAGTCATCCCACATGGTCGTTACGAGCGGGGATGACATTTTCAGAACAGATTTACGCGGCTTATCTATTTAAATAAGGGGATGTGCGTATGAGTTGGTCAGAGCGTCCTTTTAAAGGAGTTCAAGTTTTCAGGACCAGATTTGTAAGCAGCCTAGGACGCTGAGGGGAACCTGCTAACGTACCGTTGGACCCTCCGTCAATCATGTCCGAGAAACCCTGGAGGATCAATAAAGACCCAGGAGATGAGATGAGGAGGGGATGTGGCTTAGTGGAAGAACCTCTGCCTGTTGTCCCGCCCCCAAGCACCAAGAAGACAGAGCATTCCTTGCCCCAGCCTGAGAGCTCCTATCTGTATCTTGTGGCTAAGAGCCACTGATGGACCTCAGCTCCATATAAGAACATAAGAGAAGCCAATCTTGGATCAGTCCAGTGGCCCATCCAGTCCAACACTCTGCCACACAGCGGCCAAAAATACCAGGTGCCATCAGGAGGTCCAGCAGTGTGGCCAGGACACTAGAAGGCCTCCCACTGTTGCCCCCCACCCCAAACACCAAGAAGACAGAGCATCCCTTGCCCCAGCCTGAGAGCTCCTATCTGTATCTTGTGGCTAATAGCCACTGATGGACCTCAGCTCCATATAAGAACATAAGAGAAGCCACTAGAAGGCCTCCCACTATTGCCCCCCCACCTCAAGCACCAAAAAGACAGAGCATCACTTGCCCCAGAGCCCCTATCTATACCTTGTGGCTAATAGCCACTGATGGACCTCTGCTCCATATGCTTATCTAATTCCCTCTTATAAGAACATAAGAGAAGCCAAGGTTGGATCAGGCCAGTGGCCCATCCAGTCCAACACTCTGTCACACAGTGGCCAGAAATACCAGGGGCCATCAGGAGGTCCACCAGTGGGGCCAGGACACTAGAAGCCCTCCCACTATTGCCTGGCAGTGGGGCCAGGACACTAGAAGCCCTCCCACTGTTGCCCCCCCCCAAGCACCAAAAATACAGAGATCACTTGCCCCAGCCTGAGAGTTCCTATCTATACCTTGTGGCTAATAGCCACCGATGGACCTCTGCTCCATATGCTTATCTAATTCCCTTTTGAAGCCGTCCATGGTTGTAGCCGCCACCACCTCCTGTGGCAGTGGATTCCACGTGTTAGTCACTCTTTGAGTGAAGAAGGACTTCCTTTTATCTGTTCTAACCCGACCGCTCAGCAATTTCATGGAGTGCCCACAGGGAGTTCTTGTATTGTGAGAAAGGGAGAAAAGTCCTTCTTCTCAACCTGCTCCATCCCATGCATCATCTTGTAAACCTCTATCATGTCACCCCTCAACCGTCATTTCTCCAAGCTAAAGAGCCCCAAGCGCTTCAACCTGTCTTCATAGAACATTTGCTTTGCACGGAGTGGAGGAAGCGGATGTGTGCGCGTAAAGTGCCGTTAAGTCACAGCCAGCTTACGGCAACCCCAGCAAAAG
>NW_015207328.1:0-2185 GCF_001447785.1 Gekko japonicus | reverse complement strand
AGTAGGAACTTGAGGTTAACATTCATCCTCCCAATGTTGTCTCCCTCGCAGGCAGTGAAGAGACGTTGTCGAGCCGTCGTCTTTGCAGAGGAGTGGAAACGGCTGTTCCACCTCTGGTCCAGGTAGGGGGGATGAATGGGGGATAGTTAGGCCCCCCTCCTTTCTCAGGGAGGCTTTTGCGCTTGTTGTCTGTGGAAAAGAAGCTCTGAACAGCACTGCCTTTACACATACCAAGCTCTGCATCCTGCACCCTCCCAGAATGGCCCCGTCGAGAGTGTAGTCTCTGCCCAGACTGATCTCTGACGAGGGAATCTGCTTTTCCTTTCAGTCTCCCTTTTCCTTTGAGGAGGTGGCCGTCTATTTCACCGTGGCCGAGTGGGCCTTGCTGGATCCTGACCAGAGAGCTCTCTACAGGGACGTCATGCGGGAGAACTACGGGAGCGTGGCCTCTCTGGGTAAGGGTCTTTCATGGGTGCCAAAGGGGAAAATTGCTGCCATTGGGTCGATGCATGAATCAAAATATTGAAAAGCGACATGCGGTTGTGAGGACTGCCTGGCTACCTTCCCCGCCCTCCTGCTGGGGGCCTCGAGGTGGGGTGGCCGTGAAAAGGATGGTTCAGCATGGCCACTGTTGTGGCCCTCACCCAAGCCAGAGAGGGTGTCCCGGCCTATGGCCGAGGTGAGGCTGAGAGGACCTCAGAAAGACTCAGGAAGAGACCAGATCCCAATTTCTCATTTGCCAGCCTTTACAACACGCCCTTCCCCAAGATGGGATTACGACCATCAGCTCTGACTGATTTGGTATGGATCCATCCCCCTTGTACTGACTCCCACATGAGCGGCCTGCAAGTGAGTTTCCTTCACAGTTACGTCAAGGGAACAGGCAAGGAATACCCATGGGGCCTTTCCTCTTTACCTCTAAGCAATTCTTGGTTTGGTAAAATTATCAAGCCTGCTGGGTAAGGAGGGAGGGAGGGAGGCCTTCTGGGGCCTGGGATCTGGGGGCTCGGAAGCTCCTCCTGGGGCTGAGCTCAGCTGTGGCTCTTGAGGGGCTGCAGTATCCCTAAATAATGCATATTCCAGTGAAGGGGGGTGGGTGCCAAAGGCACATCAATCTTTTCCTGCCGTGGTCTCCAGAAGGCTTTCGGGGCTTAGGTGGAGATAGATTTGAGGGCTTTCTTTGGAGCTGGTCTACCTTGCGAGGGTAGCCTGTAGCGGATAGCCCCACCAGTTAACACTAAAACCCGAGGGGAACTCCCTTAAGCCAAATCAAAGTTGTGGTGAGGGGGTCGTCACCCCATGAGGGTGGAATTGTGCAGTGTTGGAGAGCCAGTTTGGTGTAGTGGTGACTCTGATCTGGGAGAACCGGGTTTGATTCCCCACTCCTCCACTTGCACCTGTTGATGTGACCTTGGGTCAGTCACAAGCTCTGGCACAGCTGTCCTTGAAAAAGAGCAGTTTGTGTCAGAGCTCTCTCAGCCCCACCCACCTCACAGGGTGTCTGTGGTGGGGAGGGGAAGGGAAAGGAGTTTGTAAGCCGCTCTGAGACTCCCAAGTGAAGAGCGGGGTATAAATCCCATCTCTTCTCTTCTTCTTTAGAGTTGGGAGTAAGCAGTGACATGGCTAAATTTTCAGATGACGCTAGTTTATTCAGGGCGGTGAGAACCAAGGAGCACTGTGAGGAGATCTAGAGGGATCTGTTGAAGCTGGGCGACAGGGCATCAACATAGCAAATGAGTTTCACTGTGGGCCAGTGCAAAGTCATGGACATTGGAGCCAAAAATCCTAACTATAAGTCTGTGATAACTGACCAGGAGAGAGATCTTGGAGCCGTGGTACATAACTCGCTGAAGATGTCAACTCGGTGTGTGCCACTGCAATAAAAAAAAGGCAAATGCTATGCTGGGGACATGAAAACAAATCAGCCAGTGTCATAATGCCCCGTATAGATGTACGGTGCCATCTCTTTTGGAATGCTATGTACAGTTCTGGTCACCGAACCGCAAAAAAGATATTATAGCATTGGAAACGGTGCGGAAAAGGGCAACTAAAATGATTAAGGGGACGAAACACCTTCCCTATGAAGAAAGGTTAAGGAGGCGAGGGTTCTTTAGCTCAGAGAAACAATGATTGAGGGGTGATATGATGGAGATTTTCAAAATTATGCATGGGATAAAGAAGGTAG
>NW_015207327.1:0-1730 GCF_001447785.1 Gekko japonicus | reverse complement strand
ACCTGGGAGCTGCCCTCTGACCCCCTTCTCTCTCTCTGTCCTCTCACACTGTCTCCAGATGGCCTTCCATGGAGACACATCTCTGCACTCTCTCCTGAGAATACAGTGCCCTCATACTCCCAATACTGTCCATTTGTGATAGGGGAAGGTACTCTTTAGGTAAGGTTTCTCTCTCTCCTTTCGACTGCAACCTCGATGTGGATTAAATCTACTTGAATAAATCTAAGTTTACTTTTTTGCAATATACTCCTTGGGAGATTTATTTACTGCACTCTATCACTTTTCTATGACTTGGCAAAACTCTGCTATATTAACCAAATATCCCAATAGGTTTAAGGCTTCAAATCTGTTAGAAATTGGAAAGGCATGAAAGAAATCAAGTTTACTTTCTTTGATTTGTTTCATTAAAGAATCCTTTTGATCACCAAAAGGATATTGCCTTTTCTGCCCATGCGGCAACCTGTGAAGAAGCAGAGTCCATAAAATGGTCAGAATGCAGGCAGAAAGGCAACAGTCTATACAAAACAAGTACTAAGTAATCAAGTAGTTATTGTTGAAAACCCCAAATCCAAAAGTCCAAAGATCAAAGGGTTGCAAAGGTTCAAAGGTCCAAAAGTTTGCAAATTCCAAAAAAGTAAAATTGTGGGCCCCTGCCAAGGATAATGGGAAAATAGAACAAGTCTTCATACTGTAGTTCCACAGCAGCTGGGAAGACATGTTTGAGCAGGAGTAACTCTAGCAAAATAAACAAGCAATAAGTAAAATAAAGCAAAGATATAATAAATCATGCAATGTAAAAGATTCTAGCAATTCCACTCTCCCAATGCTGCAATTGCCCGTGGGGCTTTAACTAGTTTCCATTCTGCAATGCAACCTGGCTCCATTTAAAGAGCCAGCCAAGTACTATTTAAATATTATTAAGATGCTAAAACCAACACTAGCAGAAGCAAATATGAAAGTATGAGATAAGGTAAGCATAAAATAAAATAAGAATCTACAAATGGGTTAAGCACTTGGGCAGAGAGAGAGAGAGAGAGAGAGAAAAGAGACATATGAAAGAATGTCTAAATATCCCTGTTGATAGATCAACATGGGCAGCCGTGTTGGTCTGAAGTAATAGAACAAAGTTAGAATCCAGTGGCACCTTTAAGACCAACAAAGTTTTATTCAAGATGTCAGCTTTTTTGTATTCTTCAGATACATTGAACTTATTCTTTTGATCTGTTAATAAACACCTTTACTATTTTGCATGCTAATAAAACTTTGTTGGTTTTAAAGAAGAAGCAGAAGACAAGAAGAAAAGAGATTGGATTTATACCCCGCCCTTCACTACCCAAAGGAGTCTCAGAGCAGCTTACAAACTCCTTTCCCTTCCACAACAGACACCCTGTGAGGTAGGTGGGGCTGAGAGAGCTCTTGACAGAAACTGCTCTTTTTCAAGAACAGCTCATTATCAGAGTGAGAAATAGAAGTTGGGGAAGAGAGGAGGAAGGAAAGGTGGGTGGAACGGGATAGCCACTCCCGGGGTCCCCACTTCTGTAGGTAGGTAGGTAGGTAGGAACATTGGTAAATAGAGAGGCAGATAGATTTATTCAAACCACATGTACCTGGTTAGGCATGCATTATTATTTTTGAATATTATGCGTGACTGAAAAGCACCCTGAGATGCTTAGAAATAAAGGGAGGAATCCTTAAAGAAATAAATGATATTTTCATTTATATGTATATAC
>NW_015207326.1:0-1851 GCF_001447785.1 Gekko japonicus | reverse complement strand
GAACCGACGCGAGAACAGAGACACACACCTGGTCGAGCCAGCTGAGGCACCACTAGTCGTTGTGGCTGCACCAACCGCTGAGATGGCCGTCAACCCGGCATTCGAGGCATTCGAACCAGGAACGGAAGACTGGGACTCGTACCTGTCCAGGTTCGAGTTCCACTTGCAAGCCAACCAGATCGTAGAGGCATGGAAGAAGGCAACGCTGCTCAGCTCATGCGGCAAAACTGTCTTCGACATCACCCGGTCCCTGGTTGCACCGACCGACATCCAGACGACGACCTTGAAGGTCATCATGGACAAACTGAAGGCTCACTTCTCGCCACAGCCATCCCAAATAGCTTGTCGACATGCGTTCTACAAGTAAACCAGGGCCCAACTGAGTCTATAGCTGAATACGTGACCGCCCTGCGGAGGGCAGCCCGGCCCTGCAACTTCGCCAGCCTTGAAGAAGCATTACTCGATCATCTCGTATGCGGCCTTCATGACGAGAGGCTTCAACAACGCCTGTTCGCAAAAGCTGTGATCACCTACGAAGTGGCCTATGCAGAGGCTGTCGCTGCCGAAGCAGCCGAGAGGTCAACGCGAGAAGTCCGTCAGCACCATGTCCAGGCCGGAAAGGACCAGGCTGTACACCACCAATCGACCAGCAGTTCTGAGGGAGAGACAGAGGATGTCCATCGCACACAAGCGATGCATCAGAAGCGGACCCCACTGAAACCTGCACCACAGCACACTTGCACTGGCTGTGACGGTGGTCACGAGCGAGATCTCTGTTGGGCGCGAGATTTCGTCTGTCGTGCCTGTGGGAAAAGAGGTCATCTGGCCAGGGTCTGCCGGGCCAAGAAGAAATCGCCACCGTCATCTCCTACTCCTGTACTGCTACCATTCTGAACACTGGAGCAAGCATCAACAAAAAGATCCTGGTCACCGTTCACCTAGACTGAGCCCCCTGCGACATGGAGGTTGACTCTGGTTCCGTGCTGACCATCATTTCATCACAGACTTGGCGACGTTTGTTCCCACGACGGAGCCACCGCCGTTTGACCCCGTCCACGGCGCACCTCTTCGATTTCCAGGGGCGGCGCATTCCAGTAGCTGGCCAGGCCAGTTTTGAGGTGGAGTTCAAGTGTTGCAAGGTACAGTTGTCCCTCTTGCTGAGGGTAACCGGGCCAGTTTGCTGGGCCTGGATTGGTTCCAACCTCTGGGTATTGCTGTAACCAGTGTTAACAAGGTGCGTGCAAATAAAGGGAATTGCACTTATGACAAGTTCCCAGAGGTTTTTTGGGAAGGTCTGGGTCAGTATACAGGTCCACCTGTGAGGTTCGACCTGGATCCCTCTGTGTTACCTATCCGCCTAAGGTATAGGAAGGTTCTAATAGCCATGAAGGCTAAAATAGCGGCAGAACTGGACAAGCTCATAGTCCAAGGTATTCTTGAACCTGTGCCATACGGTAAATGGGAGACCCCGATTGTAACGCCTGTAAAATCTGATGGAACTGTATGCATATATGCTGATTACAAGTGTACGATCAATAAGGCTCTGCAACAACATTCTTACCTGGTACCTGTAATCAGCCACATGTTGGCTTCCCTTGGGGGGGGAAAGGTATTCACAAAACTCGATCTAGCACAGGCTTATCAGCAGTTGCCTGTGGACGCTCAAACTGCTGAAGCCCAAACGATTGTTACTCATAGGGGTGCATTCCGAGTAAAACGTTTACAGTCTGGGGTAAATGTCGCCCCTGGTATATTCCAGGGTCTTATGGAAGGTCTCCTATGAGGGTTGCCAGGTGTCATCCCGTACTTCGACAACATGCTAATTGCAGGGTCAAACGAGCCAGAGTTACT
>NW_015207325.1:0-2125 GCF_001447785.1 Gekko japonicus | reverse complement strand
CTGGCTTTCGAGCCAGGGAAACCTCTGCCTCTACCTTTACCTGTCTCTGCGACCCTTATTCCTGTTGCATTCTTCTCTGAGTGTCCCATTCTGTCAACTGTGTGGACTTGCTCTGTGTAATCGGCCTTGGGCTCTACTGGTAGCAGGAGCTCCTTTGCATATTAGGCCACACAACCCTAGTGTAACCAATCCTCCAAGAGCTTACAGTAGCCCCAGCAAGAAGAGCTCTGTAAGCTCTTGGAGGATTGGCTACTCTTGGGGTGTGTGGCCTAATATGCAAATGAGCTCAGAGTGAGGGTCCATCTAGTCCAGCATCCCGTCTCACACAGTGGCCAACCAGTTCCTCTGGAGGGCCAGCAACAGGGCAGAGGAGCCGAGGCCTTCCCCTGATAAGTGCATCAGAAGAGCCCTGCTGGATCAGACCAGTGAGGGTCCATCTAGTCCAGCATCCTGTCTCACACAGTGGCCAACCAGTCCCTCTGGAGGTCTGACAACATGGCATAGAGGCCATGATGCTGCCTCCTGTCTCTGGGATTCGGAGGATTATTGCCTCTGAATGTGGAGGTTCCCCTCAGTCACCATGGCTAGTAGCACAGCATAGACTTACCATCCATGAATCTATCTCATCCCCCTTTCAAGCTGTTTATTCCTGTGGCCATCGCTATGTCCCCTGGCAGTGAATTCCACACTTTATTCACTCTCTGTATAAAGCAATATTTCCTTTTGTCTGTCCTGAACCTACTGCCCATCAGCTTAACTGGAGGCCCTCAAGTTCTAGTATTTGGGGAAAGGGAGGAAAAAATTTCTCTTTGTCAACCCTCTCCACTCCATGCATAACTTTATAAACCTCTATAACCCCTCCCAACACACTTTGTTGTCTCTTTTCTAAACGGAAAAGAAGAAGATAAGAGATTGGATTTATACCCTGCCCTTCACTCAGAGTCTCAGAGCAGCTTACAAACTATGGCTTGCCCAAGGTCATCCAGCAGCTGCAAGTGGAGGCGTGGGGAATCAAACCCGGTTCTCCCAGATTAGAGTCCGAGCACTTAACTACGACACCAAATTGGCTCAGACTCTTCAGCCTTTCCTCCTAGGGAAGGTGCATCCAACCCCCTCATCATCTTGTTTGTCCTCCTCTGTACTTTCTCCAGCTCTGCAATGTCCTTTTGGGGATACGGTGACCAGAACTGCACACGGTATTTCAAATGAGGTTGCACCATCGATCTATACAGGGGCATTACATTATTGGCCGTTATATTGTCAATCACCTCTCCTAATAATCCCTAACGTAGAGTTTGTTGTTTTCACTGCTGCAGCACGCTGGGTTGACACTTTCAGTGAGTTCTCCACTGTGACCCTGAGATCTTTTCCCCTCTCAGTCTCAATATGCTCAGTCCCCATCAGCCTATACTTGACATTGGGATTTGTAATGGTGAGTGATCTCTAACCACCACCCTATGGATTACACAATGTGAATCAATACAATTGACGGATGGGACATTCGCTGCAATAGGAATTAGGCCTGTAGAACCAACCGGATGTCCAAAAGCAGAACTGCAAAGCACAAGAATGAACATGACACATTAAATGATGCAAAGATTACACGGTAGGATCCTGGTTTTGGCCAGCTATACGCAGGAGTAGAGACCGCAGGCCCTGCGAATTTATCCAAGTAACTTTAGTGCAGTGCGACTCTGAGCGATTCTTCATCTAGCATTCGCTCCATATTTTCTCAGCTGGGAGGGGAAAGTGCAGCTCAAAGCCACATCCAAATACCTTGGGGCAATGCTGTACTGACTGCAAAGTCGCCCCTGAACGGCCATAAAAAGGCCATAAATCTATGCGGAAGATACAATAAAATCTGATGATCAAACGAAGAAAAAGCGGTATGGAATGTGGAGGCAACAATAAAATCCGATGATCAAAGGAAGCAAAAGCGACATGGAGTGTGGGAGCTAACATAAAATCCGATGATCAAAGGAAGCGAAAGCGACATGGAGTGTGGGGGCTACCATAAAATCCGATGATCAAAGGAAGCGAAAGCGGTACGACATGGAGTGTGGGGGCTAACATAAAATTCGATGATCAAAGGATGCGAAAGCGACATGGAGTGTGGGGGCTAACA
>NW_015207324.1:0-1871 GCF_001447785.1 Gekko japonicus | reverse complement strand
CCACTACACCAAACTGGCTCTCGTACTTAGAAAACGTACTTCGCTCTGTGCGCAAAGGTCTGCACTCCCGGGAAGTCTGTCCACACACACTCTGGCTCTCCCCCGCCTGCCCCCCTCCAGGCTGCCCCCGCGCGTCCGCCTTCACTCTCCCTCCCCTGCTTCCACCCCCTGTCTGGAGGCTGGAGCGCCTCTCTCGCTGCGTGGGAAGCGCGCATTGGCGCAGCGCTCTCCGCCCTTCCCGGCTCAGTGGGGGAAAGCGAACGGAGCGGAGGCGGAACCAGGGGCCCGACGACACCACCGAGGCAGCCTCTCCTGCCGCCGCTCCTCCTTATCAAGAGCTGGAGAAGGCGGGACCAGCCCCTTTTCTTCCCCCTTGCAGAAGTTGCAATCGAGAGACAAGCCGTTGCAGCCGCCCTGGTCGTCGGAGAGAAAGCCTCGAGACCTGTCATTGGGACGGAGCCCCTTGCGCCTGCCGCTCGTCGTTTTCCAGCCGGATCAGGTAAATAGCGACCGGATCTCGGGTGTCTTTTGTCCGTCGCCCTTCTGCGTTCGTGGCTGGGGTGGGTAGTTCCTTATTCTTTTGTTGCAAATCCTTGAGACTTAAAAGTCGTGGGAATAACGCTCCGTTTGATGGTTTCCTAGCTTTTGGTTAGCATTTCCTCTCCTGCCTCCCGTCCACCTTTTTTTTGGGGGGGGGGTATCTCCTTTGTTCCCCCTCCCAGAGTGCAGAAATCAAAATGGAACTGAAAGCCGCTCCCTGCCCGATTGAATGGGGTTTAAAATCTGATCGGTCGCGATCCCTTCTCGGCGACAATGACTCCTTTTCATCCCTCGCTTGAATAGTAGTAACGCGTCCACGGCTTTGTCTGCACAATCGGAGGGGGAAACGGAAGGGTGTCGCCCCCCTTCTCCGCTCCTATTTCGCAGTTAATGGGGTGAATGCGTGGTAGTTCTTACAGACGTATCTAACACCGCCGCTGCCGTTTGAATCGAAGCAAAGATGTGTCGGATTTACGCTGCAAACGGAGGAGCCCGCCGTTGCGAGCTGGGCGATCCGTATGTGCCCTGGGGGTGCAGGTGCCGGGAAAGCCAGTCGCTGCATTGGCCTTGACCGCTGTGCGACTGAGATCTGTCAAGGCGTCCGAGAGCCCCCCCACACACACACAACTGTCCTCCGACTAGAAAGACCTTTTCCCTTTAAGCAGAACGCTTCCATTGTAGTATCCTTTTTGCCATCTCCAAACAAAATCTGGTCGCTTCAAGCATAATCTGTAACTTCTCTTGGTATTCTGCTAGGGCAAGTCAGATGCTGCAAAATGCCTGGTTTTTTTTAGCAGCTCCGGAGCCTGGGGAAAATGAGAAAGGGATTATTTCCTACCTGTCTGCCTCTTTTAGTAATGTCTTCCTTCTCTGTGTGTCTCTCTTGGCATTTCACCAAGTGAGCTTATATTGGGTGTGTTCACCAGTAAAAATCCCTAGTAGTACACAGTCAAATGCTCAGTAGCTGGTATGTCTAACTGATCTGTGATTATTTCAGTATCTCACCCCAGCACATTCCTTGAAATGCTTCAGCCTTGATATCCCCCCCCCCTCCAGTTTTATGAAGTTTAATTCTGCTTATTGGAGGTGAGGAAAATCTGAATGAGACTGGAGTAAAAAAGAAGCACTCGATAAGCAGCAGGGTTGCAACGGAGGACAAGAGGAAATGGTTGTTTTTGAACCCCAGCTGTTTCCAGAGACCGAGATCTTTTTAGGGCTTGTAGCATAATTTAGCTGCAAGAATTTTCTCTGTCCTATCAATAAATTGGTGATGTGTCAGTTTTCCATGTTTTGAGAAGCCAAGCTATATAGTTTCTTATTTACAATATTTA
>NW_015207323.1:0-1861 GCF_001447785.1 Gekko japonicus | reverse complement strand
CATTCGGCACAGGGACTCCTTTGCTGTTCAGACCATGCGTTCGGCCTGACCATTGGTTGTGAGGTGAAAAGGCATGGAACAGATGTGCTGAATGCCATAGTAATTCACAAACTCCTGGAGCTCCCCAGAGGTGAAAGGCATCCCGTTGTCCGTTACTAAGGTGTCTGGAATGCCGTGCGTGCTGAAAATCCACCTAGAGGGTGGAACAAGATGAGGTGGAGGGGATCAGGACCACTTCCAGCCACGTGGTGTAGGAGTCCACCGATATGAAGATTTGCCCCTGGAAGGGGCCAGAGAAGTCCTGATGTAGACAGGTCCATGGCTTGTGAGAGGACTCCCATGGATGTACCAGGGCTCTTGGGGGCTCCGGTTGGGACTCTTGGCACATCTGGTAGCTTTTTACCCAGTCCTCTATCTCACCATCCATTCCCGGCCACCAGACATAGCTCCGGGCCAAGGCTTTCATGCGCACGATCCCGGGGTGTGTTTCATGAAGGGCAATCAATACTCGTTTACGGAGTGGAGCGGGAATGACCACCCGGCTGCCCCAGAACAGGCAACCCTTGTGGGATGATAGCTCATCCCGGCGCGAGGAAAATGCAGCAAAATCTGGGCCCGCTGGACCTGTGGGCCACCCCCTCCCCACCCAGTCCAGGACCTGGGAGAGGATGTGGTCCTGGGCAGTGTGGCAGGCAACCTCAGTCACCTGGACGGGATGGTCGGGCAGGTCCTCCAGCAGGGTGATCTGATGCATGGGAGCCAGGTCCAGGTCTGTGGATGGCAGCAGCAAGCAGCTGAGAGTGTCTGCATGGCCCATCACCTTGCCGGGGCGGTGGACAAGCGCATACTGGCAGCCAGCAAAGAAAATGGACCAGCGGAGCACACGGGGTGAGACCATGTGGAGGGGGTCTGACAGTTCGGGGCCAGCAAACCCAAAAGGGGTTTGTGGTCCATGACCACTGTGAAGGGGCGGCCGTAGAGGTAATCATGGATTTTTTTTAACCCCCACCATGATTGCCAGGGCCTCCTTGTCTATTTGTGCATAGTTGCACTCGGCTGAAGACAAGGTACGGGAATAATAGGGCACCTCCCGGCCGTCTGGCAGCTGGTGCTCCACGACTGCTCCCACTGCATAGGGAGATGCATCACACACCGGGACCATGGGAAGGGACTTGTCAAAATGGGCCAGGACCGCATTGGAAGTTAACAGCTCTTTGACGGCCCTGAAGGCGGCCGTGTGCTTGGGGCCTCAGGCCCACAGAGCCATCTTGTTCAGGAGACGGTGTAGGGGCTCGGCTACGGTGGCTTTGTGGGGCAGGAACAAATGATAAAAGTTAAGCAGCCCCAGAAACGCTTGGAGTTCGGTTTTGGAGGATGGAGTAGATGCTTGCATGCTTGTGCGGATCTTGTCGGCCGTGGGATGGATGCCCTGTAGGTCGACTGTGAAGCCCAGGAACTCTACCCTTGGCACTCCCAGGATGCACTTCTCCCTCTTTACCTTCAGGCCGGCATCGTTGAAGTGCTGTAACACTGCCCACAGTCTTTCGGCAAAGGTCGTGGTGATCTCATCTATGGGGAGCTGCTGTTAGGCCTAAGCCAAGTCCACCTTGTCAAAGATTTTTGCGCCCGCCAGGGAAGCTAGTACATGGCTGACAACCAGTTTGGGATAGGCATGGTCCTGCAGTGCTTTGTTAATCATGCACATATAATCTGCACATATGCGGACATCCCCGTTGGGTTTGACTGGGGTGACTAGGCGTCTCCCACCGGGCGTGCGGTATGGGTTCTAGGACGCCCTGGACCACCAGGGGGTCCATTTCTAAGTCTATTTTGGGCCGCAATGCAAACGGGGCACAGCTGG
>NW_015207322.1:0-1956 GCF_001447785.1 Gekko japonicus | reverse complement strand
GTGGGGAATCAGACCAGGTTCTCCCAGATCAGAGTCCTTAACTCATTAGGAAACTCATTGGAAATCTACTTTGGTAGATTTATCCTTATCACATATCAATCCAGTCATCCTCTCCTGGAGGATACCATGGTTGATGGTATCAAAAGCCATTGAGTAATGGTACGTCCTGGAGATCTCCTGGAATAACAACTGATCTCCATGTTGAATGTCATAAGGCTTCAGTATGTGTGATCATCAGGGGTCATTTCCTGGAGGAGGGCACAGGAGCGGAGCTCCGGCAGTAAAGAGCCCAGGGGGCGGGCACATGCAACAAGCCCCACCCCCTGCTCCCAGCAGCCCTCAGTTAGAGCAAGAAGCAGCCAGGTAAATTGCTGAGCCCCCCCGGCCCCCCAGTCCAAAACAGTCCAGTGTTTAAAACCAAGTTTTATTCAGGTACAAGCTCTCCCTCCTCTGTGAGGGCAGATCTGCACGTCCCCCCCCAATAGCTAGCAATCCAAAACAGTCCAGTGGAGCCTGAGCGGTGGGTGTTGCCTTCTGACACACTTCCGGTGATGTCAGGGGGTGTGGCATATGCAAATAAGTTATGCTAATGATTTATGGTAATGAACTCCTGCACCTCTTTTTCTACGAAATGACCTCTGTTGATCATGCCAATCTATTTGACAGATGTCTGATAGTCTGGAGAACCAGCACAAACCAGTTCTGACTGGAGCGAAGCTGAGCTGTCTCACTGACTCAGCAGTAATCTGATTGGCTGGTCAGTGTATATAAGTGTATGTAGTCTGTACAGTACATTCCTTCTTGTGTGAGTGTATGGCGGAGCACTTTGACGGAGGGATCTGTATATATGAAAATAAATCACTGTATATAGTTAACCAGAAGAACGGTGTGAGTGTGGTTTACTGCAGTGGAATCTTAGCAGAGTGCAATTTGGATCTTAAGCTGAGAGCTGACCTGGTGACGCACACTGCGCGACAGACTGCGCGACACTCTGTACTTTTTCCAGCTCTGCAATCATCTTTTTGAGATATGGTGACCAGAACTGTAATGTTACATATTAGCTCTCTCTGGGCTTGCAATGAATTTATAGGGCACAATAGACCATAAGCTGTACTAAGTAATTGGAAAAAGTCACATCCATCTACAGAGGCAAATGGTCAGGGAACCATTTTGGATTAATTTTCTGCAAAATAGCTGAAGTATTCTGAAAAGATTTCTGAGTGCTGTTATGGCTGGTGGGCTTTTGTTTATATTCCATCCCAATAATACTTGTTCAGTGTGTATCTTGTAGATAAACAGATTAAAATTACCATAAGTCTCTGATGCTTTCTTCTGCAAGGATCTGATCCTTTCACTTTCCACTACTGAAGAACAGCACTGTACAAAATGCCACATTCCAAAATGTAACAATTATGGGCCAGATTTTAGAACACTCAGTTACATTTTCAATGAAGTAGGTATCTTTTGAGGGACCTTTTACTAAATTGATTCAGAGCCACTGAGCTGGATCACTGCAGTCAGCCATTATATTTTCAAATTTCGCTTTCACTGTGGAGAAATAAAACATACAGAAAAGGCAGAATTCTCGGGACAAATACATTCACCCGAATATCCTTGTAAACTGTCTTGCCTTTGAATTGCTTAACTTCCCTGAAATGAAGAGCCCAAATCTTTCGGGAAACTTTGTAGCTTCTGTCTTCTGGGCTACAGTTCTTCAGTAAAATGATAGGGAGGGCCGCCCCCATCTAATGTTTTTTAACGGGCAATTCAAGGCAACTTACTACAGATGTTGATCCGTGTTGGAGTTGTGTTCGAGTTGATGAATAAAGCTGAATCTTTGCTGAATCACTCTCCGACTACTTTGTTAAGCAAGCGACTTAATTTTACAGTGAATGTGAATTTTGCAGTATGTGATTTGGAATTTATGCAAAGTATACTTTTCATTGGCTTAGAAAC